>NW_019739213.1:978633-1064331 GCF_002891405.2 Cryptotermes secundus
CATTTTTTAAACATAATAACATTATAATTATTAATAATAATAATAATAATTACTCTTCAATTCACTATTTGACACCCACAAACAAACGTATTTTCGTTTTCCTATCAGACTTACATAGAAGTAGTCGGATAGTAGAGCCAAGTAACTGTTTTGACCTTGATTCACTTCCGATACAGCTGAAACAGATATGTTGCCAATTTTTACCTTGGTATATAAATTTAAACCTCGTTCTCCCAGGACTAAACAAAGGCCCTACACGCGATAGCCAATAAGTACTCATACTGCGAGTGCTAATAATGTAGAGCTATTTTCATTCGGATCCCACTAATCCAAAAAATAGTGCTCACAGAGGCGCGATCTGATCATCCGGTCGATTAACAATTTAGAAACGGCCTGTGAAGTTATGAGTTACCCCTGGCAGGAGCGTTACACTCGGAACATGAAAGCCTTGCAAGAGCTGTCTCTTCGGACGAAGGTTCTCAAGAAGCTTAAAGGCATTACCGCTATTCTAATGATGTTAATGAGGTCTTCTTTTGTGCTCTGCCGGCGGAAGCCAAGGGCACGGTGAACGTTTTGTGTGGGCTGCTCGTAATGGGAAGGCAATACATAGACCAGAGAGGTGCATAGATGCAGCGTGTCGGTGGGGCCAGAGGGCTGCCTCAGCGTGCGGCCGTGGTGAAGTTCATGCACTGGGCGAACGCTGCGGGCATTGCTTGAAATTCCGACAAAGGCACGGACATTTGTGCATGCCTAGAGTCTTCATCACTGAATATCGTAACCATTCTAACCGCTTGGTGTACACAATGAAATAGTGCAGTCTGTCATGAAGACAGAGCATTTCAAGAATCCTGAAAACATTTCCCAGAATTAAGATATTTCGGGACGGTTAAAGTGGCCGCGCGGTCTAAGGAGTGAATTGTCTTCGCTCGCTCGAACGCTGTGTTCGTGGGTTAGAATCCCAATTAAGGCATGGATGTTTAATGTGTGTATGCGTTTATTCTGTGTTTGTGTTGTCTTGTGCTTAGGTAGCGACCTTGCGAAGGGCTGATCTTCGTGCTGATTGCCTCCTAGGCTTACTCTTTAGCCCTGAAGATGGAAGCAACATGTTCCTCCGAAACGTCAGTTGACTTTGAACGTACTGCACGGCATTGTGTTCCAGAAGAGAGAAGCCTTTTCTCAAAAATGTCGAATCACGTGTGTGTGTCCTTTATAAATAACAGTTCTGAAGAATGAAGTAGGATCCTGTTTCAAGATACGAGCAGATTCGCTTCAAGGCATGAGGAAACCCATGAAAATCTTCAACCATGGCAGTATATTCCAAAGGCGATGTTCGAAAACCTATCTCTGAAGTGGATTTACAAGTCAGAGAGGTTGACGCTAAGCCAATCTCTTTGATTTAGAAAGCTGGAAGTTACTATTGGTATGGGAAACTTGATGGGATATAAGAAAGAGAAGAAATATTTTTGACCATGTACAATAACATGGAAGCGATGCGCAAATAGAAAACTGTGATATGAGTATGAAAACTTGTAGAAATGAATGTGGCATCACAAACACATAGCCAGATATTCAAGTTTTATATGGTATATGGAAGCTAGGAAATAACGCAATTGTGGGTTACCAAAACAATGAATTGTCGAGTGTTGTCATGTTACATAGATGTAAGTTACGCGCCAGTTCACGAACGAGCGAGTAGTTCGTACTTATGCTCTTATATTCGATATAATTATTTCCTGGACATAATATTGTTGATTTAATACAATGCGAAGAATTAATTGCAGACAATATTTTTCCTGATATTTCCTTAATTAGTCATGAAATGCCGATGAGTTGACTGAATGTCAACGGTGTCACATTCTAATACTCTTGAATATAATTGTCCGTTATTGTTACAAACGTCTAAACTTTACTATTTCTTCCAAATAATTCTATTCTAGGATACATTTGTATTTCTTCCAACAAAATGGTTTGCAACAAATAAGATTTCTTCATTAATATTTTCAGTTTAATGACGATTTGAACTGATCCGTCTCTAGCAACTTAATAAAATCACTCAGAATTATTATTTTCCCCCACTTGGTCCATCGCCAGGTATTCTAAAAACTAGAAAACACAACTTTTCGGAAACTGGATCTATTTCCTTCTTCAGGTGAGGAGCCAGACACCTACTCTGTTGGGTCCCTTAGAAAGAGCTAATCTCAGTTACAAATGGAGTGATCCAGTTTCCGAAACGCTGTGTTTTCTAGTTTTTAGAATACTGTGCAATGGACAAAGTCCGAAAAAACAGTAATTCTGAGTGTTATACACCATCGTCAGAACCCTTTAGAATTTAATTCATAAAATCAGTCTGATATATAGTATACATATCATATTTCTCTTCCCACCATTGGTCTGTACAGTAACAAATTCACGAAATTACGAGTATTAACCAACAAATTCTCTCTTTCTTTTTCCTGTTGTTCCCATGTTCGAGTATAGGTCATGTGTGATTCACTTCGTTTCACGTCAGTTTCTCAAACCTAAGACATTCGCTAAGACCCTTTGAACGCAAGATCAGCCAGTCGCAAGCCCGCTAACTACACACAGAACAACACAAACACAGAATAAAGGCCGACAGACATCCACGTCTTGAGTGGGATTCGAACGCACGATCCCAGTGTTTGAGCGGCCGAACGCAGTTCATATCTCAGAGCCCGCGGCCACTGTGATCGGCAACTAACTGACTATCCATTTACTGATAACGTCTACAGAGCGATGTCGGTCTTATTCTATTCAGCAATTTAACGAAGCTATGAGAAAATGAGAGTATATCGTTCAAATGCTTGAATGAAAGCAAGCCATGAATTCGAGATTCTGTGGAAAGAACAGACCGTGGCCTTATAATCTATGGTTAAATTTCGTTATTTGATTAGATGGACTAAGGAAAACTACAGAAACTCACTATAATCGAAGTCCAGGTCGAGATTCGAATCGGGCAATTCAACAAATAAAAGTTAAAAAATTATTGCTTAAAGCCGACTTCCTCTTATTAAACCTCCATGTATTTAGTCCGTCAATAATGCAACAATCATTAAAATATTCACCATTCAATACCAACACGGCATGTTTTGGCCACAGACGGCCATCCTCAGTGTTTAGATGCGCGCTAAAATTGCGCGTTGCCTTCCACTTAAATTAGTAAAATTCTATCGACTTCGTAAGGGGCGTCGTACACTTGTTTAAAGCTATGTGATGCGTGTATTCCAGACAGTCTGTTTCAGCAGCTACGACTTCCACGGTAAGAGTCAATCTTGAAAAGCTGATAGTCCTTAAGCTATTCAAGAAATTCCGAGCTTTTATGAAACCTGTATTCGCAACAGCCCACTGATGATTACTATCTAGAGCCAGATTAATCTAGGCGTCACTCTCCCTGCATTTTTTATTTTATTATCTTGTCAACACGTGGGTCTCTTCCCTTCAGGGTTTTCTACTAGAGCTCTGTATCTGTGCGTGCTATTTCCCCTGCCCATCACATACACCTCGATTTTGTCATCCTAATAATTCAATTATAAGAGACGTAGAGCGAACCTTGTGCGCGCCATTTAGAAGTCAGCTGTGGGATCTAATCTACACCCGGAAACAGTAAGAGCAGTGTGCCTATTTGAGACGTGTTAACACTTGTCTCGGGTATTGAACCGGGAAATGAATTATCATGCTCACTGAAGGGCAATGGAAATCGCATGCAATACTACAACGTTGTGTATAGTTGCAGAGAGCAGGTCCGTGTCTCGCTCATTCGACCGGTCCTAACAACAATCCTGGCTGCACGGGTGAAACTCAGTTAAATCGAGCGTATCACAGCACTGAACACTTCCGCTAACACAGATCGCTGCTAATGCAAAAAGATGACTGCTTATTAGCAGGCCTTGTATCATACGAGTTTAGTTGACCAGAACTGGCCTCAATTATGCGATGTGTGAACTGAGATCCAGTCAGAAACCCCAAACTACTTAATTGCAGCAAGGACCGCCAACTCCAGAGCCGTAACTCCTTGATGTATCAGAGGGCGTTTTCGGATGCCCGTATGACGTGTGATATGTCCATAAACATTCCGTAATTGTTCACTGATGTTCGCAAAGAAAGTGGTCCCTTCCATTTTATGATCCGAATATCTCAACAGTGCCGAGCAGTTCTGAATTACCCGCTCACTCATACAGCTGAGCGTTCTTGAAAAGTCTCTTATTTTGCAGCTACTCAAAAACTTCCAAAGCATTTTATGGAACGCGAAGGTTCATTACCGTGTTCACAAGAATCTTCCATTGCTCCCTATCCCGAGACAAAAGAATTCAATCCATACTATTTCATTTCTATAATATCCACTTTAATATTATCCGCCCACCTACTCCTTGGTCTTCCCAGTGGTCTCTTTTATCCTGGCTTTCCCACCAACATCACATATGCATTCCTCGTACCCCCATTCATGCTACATGCCCCGCCCATCTCATACTCCTCGACTTGATCATTCTAATTATACTTGGAGAAGAATACAAGTTATGAAGCTCCTCATTATGTAGTTTTCTCCAACCTCCTGTCACTTCATCTCTCTTCGGTCCAAATATTCTCCTCAGCACCCTGTTCTCAAACACTCTCAGTCTATATTCCTCCTTTATTGTCAGAGACCAAGTTTCACACCCATATAAAACCACAGGCAAAATTATAGTTCTGTATACTGCAATTTTTATGTTTTTGTACAGCAGACGAGAACACAGAAAGTTCTGGACCAAAGGGTACCAAGCATTACCTGAGTTCAATCTCCTCTTAATTTCCTCATCAATCAGGTTTTCATTTGTTATCGTCGTTCCCAAATATACGTACATAAAACAGTGGTTGCAATACTGAAGAGAGATTTTGAGCTACGAGGTGGCAGACGTGGCCGGAAGTGACGCAGAGTGCGTGTTGCGAAATGCAAGTCATGAGTTCAGTGTTCCAGCACACGATGCAAGTTAGTGAGAGCAATCAAACAAGACAGTGGTGTAAATCTGCTGTGGACTATACAAGCCGAGGCCAAGATTGTAATTACGGCTGTTGACAAAAGGAAGTAACTATTTCATAAGAGGATAAACGATACAATATTGTGACGTACAGGCCCGTCGCTAAGCTGTGACATGGTAAACTATGACCGTTGCTAGGCAACGGCAAGGTAAACACATTCCCGCTGCTGAGCAACAGTTTCTTAATAATGCAACAATTGGACTACAACAATGTAAACCGGGTATTTTATATGTGGTCCGTGCAAAGACTTATAAGCACTCTGACAAAAGACAGACTCTTCCTAAATACTGACAATGGACAATGTTCATTTAATTCGGACAGAAAATGGGAGGCAATTTTCTTACGGCGGAGGCTAAGGTCACTGTCTTCTGAGATGTGACGCCGTGTGATGTGTATCTTTACCAGCGTTTCAAAAGGACCTAGTCCTCCAGTCCTTACCGTCAAGCCGGAATCATCCAATCCCTCGGAACAACTGATAACGATCTACCGGAATATATGACGTCACATCTCAGAAGATAGTGACTGAATTTTATTGCTTCAGATACAAATCTCTTTTTGAGAAGTCAGCTTCATTTGGACAGTACATGCCACTCCGTAGAATAAAATTACACTGTTTGTTTGTCTCGTTTTCTTGTGAGCTAATTAACAATGTCGTCAGCAGCTAGACTATACAGCGTCTACTGGTAGAATGAATGATGAACTGAAGGGATATTGAAGGAAGGGGCTGCGGTCTTATTGAATAATTATCCAGACTTGCCTGGAGGGTCTTAGGAAGACTGCCCAAACCTCACGTTTGTTGTGGCTCACTAAGAGATTCGAAACGAGTATCTCCCGATTATGAGTCCAGAACTTTACCGCTATGCTAATGTGCTTGTCTATCGTTAAAATTACGCCACATAAGATGACTGATAAAAATTCTGTTTATATTATTGTGTTGTGTTAAAATTGTATGTAGAGGGGCAGTTATTTCTTTATTTTTCTTTTAGAAAATGTTTTATTGAGACTCATGTGAATCAGAGGTGACGGGTATAGTGGACCGATAGAGAACAAAATTAACTCTCTCTAAGGTACGTACTATAATTCAATATCAGATTAATTCCAAATCCGCTAACAACTTTTGGGGATGAATGACATAAATTGACAGTGCGGATCTTCCCAATATGCTCTCTATGCCTACGTTTTTTTAGCGGATTCAAAACAAACAGTTTAGGACTGTGTAAACTTCCAAGAATTCAAATGTTTTCAATAGTTTTAGATCAGTTATGTGGGCCACTACACTCGCCCTCAAGAAATAACTGAAAGTGTTCACAATTCAAATGGTAGCATAGCTGCGCAACTCACGTCACTGTCTAAAGATCTCACTCTGTGAAAAAAAATATAATACCGTATTTACGCATGTATAGGCCGCGTGCGTGTATAGGCCGCAGCACAATTTTCAGACAGAAATTATAGAAAAAATAATTTTCTTGGAATATTATTTCAGGAGTAGAAATTATTCCGAAATTTGGCAATTTGGCAATGAATATAATTTTTTTTAAATGAAGTATGATTTCGAATATTTCGAATATAAGCCGCACCCCAGTTTTCCTCTTGAATTTTTGTCGAAAAATGTGCGGCCTATACATGCGTAAATACGGTATATAAAAGAGCTATCCCTGTAACAGGTCTTGGAGGTCCATTGAATTGTGAGACGTCGAGGCTCCCACATCTTCTAGTAGACAATCGGCTCACAGATAGCTGTAAATTGTCGATCTTGCGGGCTGGCCGCCCTTTACTCCCCGGGAAGATTCATAATACTCATTTCTATTAGAGACTGAATCGATCACAGGATAACAGTGCGGCTGAAAGGATCAGGTAAATTAAAAAAAAAACAATGACCTCATCGGTAATCGAACCCGCGACCTTCCGGCTTGCAGCATATTGCCTCAACTATACTTTAAGGAATTAGAGGAATGTCTTGAATTGTCCTCCATTTTCGTCAGCTCACTACTCGTATGTTAAAACGTGACTTCATGTAACTGTAATACCGATTCTGACAACGAACCAGGGTCGTTTATTCCTCATTTCTCATAATTCGTAAGGTGCACTCCTCACCGGATGAAAGGTTTGATGGAAGACAAGACAAAGACATATATCTTCACCGCAAGGGACTGGTAGAGTCTTTCCCACAAACAGAAGGAAATGTAAGAAACTGCAGAGAAATATTGTCTTCATGCCTGGATGGCACAAGAGGCTTCCGCGCTGCTGAACTCCATGAGGCACCTCCTGTCAGATGGACGAGAAATGAAAACATTTCCAAGCGGAAGTCAAGAAAATATGGTCCCACCAGAGAAAGGGGGCAGAAATTATTTGTTTTTGCCCAATAAACCTACTGTCTTCTGAAGGAGACATGGTGCATCATACCTGTATTACATTGCCTGTACTTTATCTGTCTCAATGCCACATACATTTCAGTGGCTTGTAGTAGTAGTAGTAGTAGTGGTGGTGGTGGTGGTGGTGGTGGTTGTAATATTAGTAGTAGAAGAGTTGGTATTAGTAGTATTATGGTAGTAGTGGTGCTGGTTGTAATATTGGTAGTAGAAGTGATGGTAGTAGTAGTAGTAATATAATTAGCCGGTCACGGTAGCAGAGCGGTCTAAGGCTCTTCGCTCGCTCGGAAGCCGGGATCGTGGGTTCGAATCCAACATAAAGCATGGATGTTTAGTATATGTTTGTGTTGTCCTGGGTCCAAGCAGTCCTACAGTCTGTAAATTGATCATGAAACTAAAAAAAAAAAATCAGAGGCTAGGACCCAAGGGAGCTGTAGAGCCAGTGAAAATAAAGTAGTAGTATCATTAGTAAAAGTAAGTAAAGTAAAGGCCGCGCCGTAGCTCAAGCGGTTAGTAGCTGGCTTCCCACCGCGGCGGCCCGGGTTCGATCCAGGGTCTGGTCAAGTGGGATTTGCGGTGGACAAAGTGGCGGTGGGGCAGGTTTTCTCCGACTACTTCGGTTTACCTTGCCAATCTTCATTCCACCAATTGCTCCACAATCACCCTCACCTATCAACTGGGGCTGGTACAATAGGCCAGAAGTGGCCACAGTACAGGGGACTTAGTCCCATCCCACTAGCAATAAACAAGAGTAAAGTAAAGTAAAGCTATCCCTGTAACAGTCCGTGGAGGCCCATAGGGGTGTGAGACGTTGAGGGTCTCACATTATCTAGACAATCGGCTCAGAGATGGCGGTAAGGTTGTCAGCCTTACGCGCCGGCCGCGCTTTACGCCGAAGAATATTCCTCGTACTCATTTCTGTTAGAGGCTGAGTTGACCCCAGGGCCATAGGGCGGCTGGAAGGATTAGGTCAATTGAAAAAAATCCAAGAACTTCATTGGGACTTGAACCCGCGACCCTCCAGCTTGTAGCATAGTGCCTCAACCAACTATGCTACCGCGTGCAGGTTTGGTTTGACTGAGACGGGAGATATATAATTTATATTAGAATAACGTTTTGTCATGGGAGAAATGTTTGAAGGTTAAGGGTAGCGGAGATGCAGTGGATAAGAGATCTAATGATAAATCAAAGATAGCAAGGGTAAATAATAACAAAACTTTCGAAATAATTGTTATAGATACGGAAGGCCATACCATGTTGAAAACACAGGTTCCCTTCCGTTCACCTACATGAAGCAACATTTGGCATGGTTAGTATTTAGATGGGCGACCGCTTGGGAACCAAAGTACAGTAAAGCAAGCGAGCAGAGATGGCGCAGTCGGTATAGCGACTGGCTGGAGGCTGGATGGTCCAGGGATCGGAGTTCAAGTCCCGGTAATATCAATAACGTCGTCCAGAACGGTAGTGGGGCTCACTCAGTTTTCTATCCAATAGGTACCGGAGTTTCTTTCCCAGGGATAAAGCGCCTTGCCTTGAAGCTGACCATTCACATCCAAATTGTACGGAGGTCAAGAAAACGTGGATCTTTACATCCATTCCACCATACGACTTCATATGGCCTCTCAGCTTTCCGTATGCAACAGCTAGGATCAAGAGTTTTCTCTTCTCCATCTCGTCCATATCGGTTCTGTAGCCGGCAGGGACTCCTATTCGATGGGTACTGGCAGCTATTTCCCTGGGGGTAAAGCAGCCGCGACCTGAAGCTAATCATCACCTCCAAATTGTACCGAGGTCAAGGAAACGCTGATGTATAGATCCACTCCCCATACGCCTTCATGCTGTAGTGCTTAATTAGTTGCTCATAGGGACGAATTTAGTTTTTACATTTACGAGCTTACTACACACAGCTTTGGTTTAAACATTTTGGCACGGGCTACACACAGTTCTCATTCCTGAGCCACATCCCCTGTTTATGGGCAGCGTCCGTGCAAATATGCAGTTCGTTCCACGCTCCACGCTTCACTCAGGAAAGAGAGAGAGAGGAAACTGCGAGTTTACCAGACGGGGTTCAAACAGCCTCAATCTCAGAAATTACATCTGTTGACCAAGTCTTTGTTCACGGTTCTAACTCTACTCGCCTCCACCACTTAACCTATATAAACCTCCCATCTCTTCAATTTAATCCAATTAAGGGACTTCTAGAAACATTTCTGTGTCAGTGTTGCAGTACATAAATATTTTCATACACTCACCATTTAATGCCACACTTAGGCCTTTAAATGTCTTTACACGATAATTCTTTCTAAAAACGAAGAGAGATAATTTGGGCAGCCGGACAAGAAATAATCAGAAAGTAACAAAACAGACACTACTGTGTCAACATTTGTTCCTGTTTGTCGTTAGTGATATCGCTACACGTTTCGACTCTTTTCCTGGGCCGTCCTCAGGCGTACATGAATACTGGTTAGCTTCTGAATTGCCTCAATAATCAATATAAATTCATATTGTATCTGTATGCTTATTCTGTACTGATAATTATATCTCAATTTTAAAATGAGGTTCAAATTTACTTAAAACTAGACATCAAACTTGATATTAAATGGATAAAAGTTAAAATTAAAATTATAATTTAAAATTGTTGTTAAGGTATTTATAGCCAATATTAAAAATTCAATTTAAGCCTTGTGCCTTATACATATCATATGCGTGCTGTTTGTTGTTCCACTACGGAAGTGATATTGTGCTGTGGGGCATCTGCCTGCGGGGACCTTCATTCAAAATATGAATATGTTGGTTTCTTGACATTCCTGGAAAATTAGTATATTCTTATTTATTCATATATATATTTATGACCAGTTATACATTAAATTTTATCTATAATGGTTACCAATTAAGCGTGTGAAGGCTGAACATGTTCGGAGTAGCCCACTCTGGTGGTATACACGTGGACTGGGGTGTAACAATTTAAATTATAATACAAAACTTGTGTGTGAGAGTTGCTTTAAGGTGAATACTTTGGGTTAATTATTATGTGTACTTAATGTTCATATCTTTCTAAAAACACCTGACATTTTCCGTGATTTACGTT
This sequence comes from Cryptotermes secundus, assembly GCF_002891405.2. Classification (NCBI taxonomy): domain Eukaryota; kingdom Metazoa; phylum Arthropoda; class Insecta; order Blattodea; family Kalotermitidae; genus Cryptotermes; species Cryptotermes secundus. The sequence goes on from NW_019739213.1 coordinate 989,122, forward strand.
CTCTGAGACAGATCCTACGAAAGAACATCTTCGCCTTACGCGCTTTTGGGCACCCTGGAATCTTTTATAGAAGGGCGATACCCCACCATAAAGCGGTACATATCTATATTCCATTATGTACTATAAAAGGATTTACCTCTATATAGAAAATATGAACAAACAGTGGAATATATTCTCACATAAACGGGAATTGTGTGGCGTCTTGTATTATATGCTGAAAGAGTAAAGCTTGTTTGATGGGGTTTGAGACATAAGGAATATTCAGAGCAAGTTGCATTGCTGTTTTAATAGGGTTATAAATATCCTAGAGGGGGCTTGAGGGCACACAGATACGGTTTTTAGTGTGATTTGTGTATGAAAGTCTGTAAGCAGGAGATATGAATAAATTAATCTGAACCCCAATAATAAGTAATACATAAAGCAATGTTCAATGAAAATTCAGCATAAATTTTCGTACTTTTATCTCTTCTCTTTTCTCATGAATTCCATTCTAACCTCTCTTATTTGTCCAACCTATTGCCATTCCTCATTCCTGTCTTCTTCCACTTACTTTGCGTCAAAACAGTTCAGGTACATATCTCTAAAGACGTACATGTACGGAACAGCAATGAAAAGAATCAGACGTGCTATTTATCACCTTATTTTGAAGCGTTCACCGAGGTCGACTGCATGCAGACATTGGTTCTTATATTAGGACAAGAATTTTCACGTCAGTGAGTGTGAAGGGTACAACCCTCCGGTTAGTAATGCTGCGTAGTTCGGAGAGAGGCCAACATTTAGGTGGGACATATCGCCTCATCTTCAGGGTCTAAGAGTAAACCAAGCAATAAATATTCAGAAGCTTACTTACTTACTTACTTACTTGCTTATGGAGCTGAGCTCTTCTTGAGGAGAAGCCAAATCTTCAGCTACTTAAGAAATTCCCAACATTTTATAGAACCCGATGGTTCATTACCGTGTTCCTAAGAGCCCTCCACTGGTCCCCATCCTGAGCCAGATCAATCCAATTCATACCATCCCATCCTATCTCTCTAAGATCCATTTTAATATTGTCCACTCACCTATGCCTTGGTCTTCCCAGTGGTCTTTCAGAAGCTTAAGGACTCAGATTTACTCAGTTTTCATAGTCCGTTATTCTAGAAACTAAAGAACGCAGCGTTTCGGAAACTGGACCTCCTTCCGTCCTCAGGTGAAGGGGAGACAGCTCTGTTGGATCCCTTAGAAAGAGCTAACATCAATTACTCCTGTTTCTTAAACGTTGTGTTTTCTAGTTTCTAGAATGCCGGACGATGGACAAATTCCAAATATTATACACCATCTTTAGAATCCTTCAGAATCTACTTGAAGCCCATGGAGTTCTGCCTTCTAGGATACAACACGTGTAGACAGTAGAAAGTTTGGCCATATCATTCAAGACAGAACTCTTCGCAACATCCGCTGTGAGAACCTGAGATCCTCCATAGCAGAAGCCTAGCTTACCGCATGCTTCTATTGTTTACTCATCTAGCTCACTTCTCGACCTTGGCCATCAAAGCGGTATGTTCCTTGGAAACTTTGGCCTCTCTATGAAAAAATCATTGTTAAGATCTACTTTTAGGTTCTCAGATACAGAATTTACATTCTAGGAAGACTGAGATAGGAATTACTTACTTACTTACTCATGGAGCTGAGCACTTCTGGAGGAGCCGCCAATTCTGCAGCTACTCAAGAAATTCCCAGCATTTTATGGAACCCGAAGGTTCATTACTTTGTTCACAAGAGCACTCCACTGGTCCCTATTCTGAGCCAGATCTATCCAAACCATAATATCCCATCCTATTTCACTAAGATCCATTTTAATATTGTCCACCCACCTGCGCCTTGGTCTTCCCGGTGGTCTCTTTCCTTCTGGCTCTACCACCAATATCCTATACGCATTCCTCGTCTCTCCCATTCGTGCTACATGCCCCGCCCACCTCATCCTTCTTGACTTAATCATTCTAATTATACTTGGAGAAGAGTACAAGTTTTAATGGGATAGGAAAAGGATCATGAATTATAAATAGGCAAATATAATAACTCCTCAGTTCTGTGAAATCAATAGCGCCACAAGTGCCTGCGCACTGAGGGAAATGTTTGTCACACACATCGGTAATTCGACGACACTCGAACCCAGTACTTACCATGTACATGTCTAGGGATTTATTGCTGTACCAACATGCTCAGTACACTAATAACTGTAATGGAATGTAATATTAAATTCTAATTTACACGGCAGAAAGTGAACACTGATACCAGACTACAGAGGTTGTAGTAACGTAATAAAGTGACGTAGAGACAATTGCTGCAATTGCAGAGAGAAACGTCCCGTTTAGTATGGATAGTAAAAAGGCAAAGTTTTCCTTGTGCTTAAATAATTAAGCACTATGTTGTGAAGTCGTACGGGGAGTGGACTTATAGATCCACATTTTCTTGATCTCGGAACTTGTTGGAGGTGAGTGTTCAGCTTCACACTCCGGCTGCTTCACCCCTGCGAAAGAACACACGGTACCCATTGTATAAGAGGTTTGGTGGACACCAGAGCCGGTTTGGAAAATATGCAGAAGTGACAATTCTTGACTCTATGGGACTCGGACCTGTCGGTCGTACAGCCCATAGCCAGTCGACATACCGACTACGCTATCACTGCTCAATCTCTGAAATGAACACTCTAAAGCCCACTTTATATCCCGTCCTATAATAAAATATCTCTCCTCGTAAGGACATGCGTCCTGGCGGTTCAGATGTTCTCAGATACTTTTATCCTCTACATGTGTAAGCGTGGTACCAAACATCTCGGGAGCATGAGACTGCTTTCATTATCACAGAAGGAACAGACATGATACCAACAATTCTAGTCTTTACCTTTGAAATTATACCGAGACTTGGTATTCCGCTGTCAGCTTCTTACAGTACAGGCTCGTTCAGAATACAACACCAAGCGGTTGTCGTAGTCGTATCGCTCTAAATTCGTATCCGGTAAATGCTTGGTTCGAATATCGGCTGAGACAGGAGCTATCCTGACAGAAGATTTTCGTAATTTCCATCGGTTTCTTCAGGAATAATTACTGAATATTTTCTCAATCAGGTCAAGCAAAATAAATTCATAGTCACTTACGGATTCCCCGTTTATTATTTAATCTGGAAGGTCATTATCATTTTCACAAGCTCCTACTAATAACTACTGAGCCATTTGAATCAAACCACGTAGTCATTAAACATACGTTTAAATATCCCACTTCTGGACTCTGGGGGATAGCGCAGTCGGTATAACGACTTGCTACGCGTGAGATGGTCGAGGGGTCGAAGTTCAAGCATAGGTAAGGTCATGATTTTTCTCCAGCGTCCTTATATTGGCTAGCGGAGGTTCTTTCTGATGAGTAAAGTTGGGCGTGTTGTTGACTATCTCCTCCAGCTAGTGCCGAGAAAAAGAAAATGTGGAGCTATACGTCCACTCCCAATATTTTTTCATGGGCGTAGTGCTTAATTAGTTATGCGTGGAGATAATTTCATCTTTTTTCATTTTGTGGTATGTGGTTTGATAACGACGGTTTTAACTACTATGAAAATTATGAATTATTTCAGATACGAAGGAAACGATATATATCTATCTTCACGATAATCCCCTAGGTATGGTCAGGATAAGCTCCTCCCCAGAATGTTAATGGTTTATGAAATTAATAATGCCTTGATTTCAATGGCCGTGATATACTCGTAAATGCCCATTTACGACACGGTAAAAGTTAACGCCATAGTATACTTAAATAGAAACTGTTATTTCTGGAAACGTATATAATAAGGATTAGCTTCACTGGATTTGTGTTATTTGTTACAGTCCTGATGTGTACTCAGTCTATTTAGTCTTTCACGTCTTAGGCAAGGAATGTTTCTGGGAATTTAATGAAAAAGACAGAGCTATATTACACTGTTGCATACATAGACTGTGCTGTTCAGGTGCATGTTTGTACCGATGTCATAAAATCTGTCTCTTCTACCATAATTTTGTAACTCCATTTAGAAGAGAGCTTTTCCAAAACCTCACAGACACTTTAGTAGGGCGTGAATCTGTATTTCACACTATTAATGCTATAAAAAGTAAAGGCCGTGAAGGCCCATAGGCTTGTGAGACGTTGAGGCTCCCACATTATCTAGACAATCGGCTCAAAAATGGCGGTAAGGTTGTCAGCTTTACGCGCCGGCCGCGCTTTACTCCCCAAGGAAATTATTTAATTAATTCCTGGTATTCATTTCTGTTAGAGCCTGAGTAAACCCCAGGGCCTAGTGCGGCTGGAAGGACTAGGTAAACTGAAAAAAATCAAATGGCCTCATCGGGACTTGAACCCGCGACTTTCCGGCTTGTAGCATAGCCCCTCAACCGACTATGCTACCGATTCCATTATAAAAAATTTACAGTGAAGTTAAATCATTGCAGCGGTTAAGTATTAACATTTCTGTTTCGTGTTCATGAGAGCTTACCTTGAATTTCTGCCCGAACACTGGTTATTCTTAGATGTTATCAGTTCATCCAGGCGAGTGCCTCACTGGGACAGGCTATGTTAAAACACCTTACCCCTTCTTGTATATTCTCGTTTACCATTCTTAGTTGCCATATTATTTGACGCTCTATAACATATTAGCACGAGCTTATGGCTCTGTGACTAAAAATAACGGGTTTTTAGATTTATTAACATCCTGTAAAATCAGTCGTAATCACAATCGATTAAAACAGCTCACAGTAAATGACTGCCTAAGACTCGCTCGATTCTAGTTCTCATACTACGACTGACTTCTGATTTAAGACTGGACTAATTATATAGTCTGGAGGCGGACCCTAGAAAACACATCCGTTGCCCAGCAATGGATATCTGCGAACCACATACAAAACATCTCTTCCTCTATTGTTGTATCTACTATGCGCTGGATATCAACGGAATTTATCCGACTGTTGCCGGCTTTTTCGTTGCCGCGGGAATATATTTACTGAGTCGTTGCCCAGCAACGGGCCTACATGTCACAATATGCAGCTGAAAATTGACATTCAACAATCCCCAAGTACAAATAAAAAACTCGATCTCCCATTTAGAATCTGATAAAAATTAGCCTGAACAATTTACCATTTATGTCCCAAGGTAAGACACGAGAGCCAGATTGTGCAACCCTGGCCAGTACTTGAGTAACTTCGGACTGCGATGCTTGCTCCTGTCGGATGCTGCGGCTGATAGAAGAGGAATGAGAACCAGGATCGCCACGGGGTGCCTTGTGCCAAGGAACTGAGTGGAACTTCATGTAAACTTGGCTTAGCAATCTCTTGTACTCACATTTGAAGACTACAAGTTCCGGGTTTTCTTACAGAGAACTCCGCAGCACGAGATTATAGCGGTAAGAGATATGATAACAAAGAAACACAAGTTCTATGTACGTTACAAGACTAGGCCTACTCCAGGACTGACTACACCTATTTGTCATCTTCGTATCTGTATGGGAGCAGTTCACTGTGTAGGCTTGTATTTTAACGGATTTCAAATCTCTGATTTTTTAGGAATGTCAAATTGAATTAATTTTATTCTTCAAGTTTTATCAATTAAAATTTAACTTCATTTTAAATATAATACAGTGCTTGATGATGAATTTTAATTAATGTATTATATAATGCACTCCTTAGCGAAGAATTGAAAGAACTTGAATTGGGAACTATTTTATTTTAGAACTTAGACTCATGATACACATATAAACACCAAGATCCTGAAAGGACAAACACACTGCTAGTCTGCTAGATTAATGCAGAGCAATGTACAGTATTTAAGAGTTTTGTAGACAGCAGGAAAATAAAGTACTTTAGGCCTATTGCGTGCTTTCTAATTTGGTTCTAATTACTTTGATGCTCATTAATGAAGATAAAAAAACCAATGGAAATAACTATACCTTAAATCACGGAATAAGAAACAGTTTTAATTTCTTTCTTCTTCATTAAATAGTCACCATGACACACCGTGGTCTTTGCGATGAATTCTTGACGAAAGAGAAAGTAAAATGGGTTCTGAATGCGTCCATTATGATGTCTTTATTTAGAATAACTTTCCGTTTTATATAACTTAATATCAACGTAACAAAGAACGAATTTGAAAGACGCGCATTTCACTGGCTACAGGTTGGACGACTAAGGAATTGGGGTCAAGAAATTGTTCTTTGCTTCATAGCTACAGACCGACTCCGGTAAGCACTCAGCCTCTTATTCACTGTGAACCGAGGGCTCCTTCCCTAGAAATACAGCTGCTGGGGCGTGTGGCTGGCAGCTCACCTCCATCTGTACCTCTACGCCCACATGTGTGTCCACGGCCTGTAGCCTAAATAGGAGCAGGGATAACTTCAACAATCCTGCTGTGATGGCTTGTTTTTCAGACTAACGATGAAATTGAATCTGTTTTCCATGTAGAGAACACGTCATATTCAATCAGCAGGGACCAGCATCAAATTTCTCCGATCCACTTTATTAAAATCCAAACATCAACTTTCATAAAAGCTTGTTCAGTGCTTTCGCTTAAATGAAGCTTGTCAACAGATGGATGGACATGGCTTCTATTTACGTGCCTTTATTTTGTGAAATTAATACGTAACCTAGACCACCAACTGTAGCGAGTACACATTCAGCTCTGGTCCAAATTTATCCTACAAACATGTGAGTTTCTTAAGCAGCATCATCGAAATGCTTTCATAGGAGATATATCTTCCGAATCTCGCACGGAATAGATTATCCCGATAAATTCCTTCGTGGATTTCTTCAGTCCCTCCATACACGTACAGTGCCGGAGCCTTCTTCCCATCAGAAAATGTAATTACTTCTTCTTCTTCTTAAAATACATAATAGTGCTATATGAAATTTTTTATTATATTTCATATTAAATCACCATCTTTTTTATGTCTGTCAATAAATTCTATATAATTGTAGAAGCAACATAATTGCAATAGAGTAAATAGTCACTCGTATTAGTGACTAAATTCGGAGTTCGGATTAGTAATTGCATTTGTTTACTACTTACAGGTCTAACTACAAAATTTATTGCACTATTGCTGATTTACAAAATTTACAATCACTAAACACTGATCTCTTCAGTCTATTTCCACTACTCTTCCATATCCGTTTCCGGGGAAAGGATTTATAACACAGGAGCTATAAAAAGTCTCACCAAATCACACATTCCCAATATCACTGTACCACTGGACACATAAAGTCTTCAAATCACACGTTAATTCTTCGCAGGCTGACTACTTGCACTTTCCTGTACTCCTCAAACTTACTGCTTGCTAGCTGTACTCCTCCAGCTTACTGCTGTACTCCTCCAGCTTACTGCTATGCTGAGGCAGCTTAGTATTTCTGTTGCTTACCTACTGCAGCTTAGGAATTCTGCTCACTTATATCTACGTGGCACGGACAAGGATCTACAGAAAACTCTTATCTCGTGATCGCTATCCAGCCAGCCCATTGGCGCGCTGGATGGACCTACAGAAAACACATGTCGCGCGATTGCTAAACACTGTTATGTGACGTTCTTGCGCAAGCACAAGCTACACGGACACAAAGAGAACACTGCTTCTGTATTTTTGAGTGTGTGTGTGTGTGTGTGTGTGAGTTGCGAGCGTTGTCTGGCAATGGATTTACATGTCACAATGTAAAGGCAACTAACAAATTCTTCGAAAGTGTAACAAATTTTAACGTTTGGGAAATATGTAAACAAAACGAAATTGATTTTTGCGAAAACTTAGAAATATATTACAATTTCTAAAGTCGGGACAGCGTAGTCGTTATGGAGCCTGGCTATGGGATGGACGATCAAAGGATCAGAGTTCGAGTCCCGGTAGGTTCAAGAATTTTCTCTTCTCCACATCGTCCAGACAGGCTCTTGGGTTCACACAACCTCCTGTCCATTAGGTATCGGGGGCTCTTTCCCCGGGGGTAAAGAGGCAGAAGCGTGAATCTGATCACTCATCTCCATCTAGTGTCGAAGTCAAGAAAATATCGATCTGTACATCCACGTCCCCATACGCCTTTATGGCTTAGTGCTTAATTAGTTAAGCACAGGGACACATCTACCTTACCTTACATTTCCTAAAGACTTGTTCCATGATACTTTTCACCTTCTAGACTCTAATCTAAAAGTGTAAAGATTAAAACACACAAGTCACTACTCTCACATAATATTTACGTGTATGAGATTAGGTTTCTAACCATAAGAAAAATAAACAGGTTGAGTCTGGTCGGGAATTGGCGGGGGACGAGGAAAATATTGGGACCTCGAAGAGGAGAAATAGTTAGACGACGGAGAAAGCCGTACAAAAGAGGAGGCGCTCGGGTAACACTTGGTGTTCAACAGACGCTATTAATATTAGCCTTGCTTCTGAACCTGTCTTCCTCTTGGGTTTGCTGACTAAAATTTGGCACGCATCTCTCATTACCGCAATGTCTGCCACATCCCCGCTCCGCACATCTTCCTTGCCTCCACTCGATCACATTAAAGTGGATATTAGGAAGCAAGGCGGCGAGGAAGGGCTGGATTCAGCTGTCTCAGGCTATGGACGAGTGGTGGGGGTACATATAAACACGACAGTAAAACTTCAAGTTCCATAAGGTGAATAATTAATTATCTAGTTAAGCTATTATTTTCTCAACAAAGTCTCTGTACGGCGAATTAATTATTACATCAGAAATCGGTCAAGCACGAATTCAGTGTTTGAGGGAACAAATATGCAATAGCCCCAGTATGTGAGTGCCTAGTGGTAATTTTCTATTACTCTTATAATTCATTCTGTCATTTACCAAGGGGCGATTCTGAGTGCTAAATAATTTCAGTTCATTTTAATTTAACTTGAATTTGGTGTAAGGTTTCGAGCAGAATACCCAAACTTCAATCACCTGAAACCATGCCAAATATTCAATAAAGCTCTGGGGTTAGCCTTAATGTATTTGTTTGTTTCTATATATATTGAAAATAAAATACACTCTGTCACTCGCGGAGCTGAGCCCTTCTTGAGAAGCCGCCAATTGTGTGGCTACTCAACATTTTATGGAACCCGAAGGTACACTACCGATTCCACACCATCCTACCCTGCCTCTCTAAGATCCATTTTAATATTGTCCACCAGCCCATGTCTTCGTCTTCCTAATGGTCTCTTCCCTTCTGGCTTTCCCACCAATATCCTATAAGTACTCATCTTCTCCACCATTCGTGCTACATGCCCTTCGCATTTCATCCTCTTTGACTTGCTCGAATACACTACAGCTCGTATTCTCAGAGGAGTGAGATATATCAGTTTGCATCCCTACAGAGGTCATTACGTGAATATCGCGATCATATGTGTTGACCATAACCGGTGACTGTTGCCGACCACAGCCATTATATACGAAACATATAACACGATATGAGTGGGCTTCCGTGAGAGGACGTACAGTCTCTATCTGAACCATATTAACTTTTGCAGTATCTCTCTCAAAAATAATATCGGACATTTACTCCACGAAATACGCTATATTTTAATGATATAAATTCAATATAAAGTATTGCTACTCACAAAAATAATTAATCAGATTAATTACATAGTAATTTGTTCACTGAGTAGGTTGTTTACTATATTTGGGCCACCAATAAAACCGTTTAAACGTAATGAAGTTCCATATATTCAAAGCCCCCTTCAAATGGCTGAGCCGCTCCCGCTGAGGAGTTGAACACCTTCCGGTCAATCTTGCTGCCAGCGGAAGAGCTAAACTTTTTTTTTAATTCTCTTAGTGGGGGGTGGATTCCAACTGGGTCCACTCGGCACGGCGGCCACTGATTGGCCTACTGTAGCCTTCCCTGGTGATTATGATGATGGAGAATTTGGTGGAATGAAGATTGGCAGGGGAAACCGAAGTACTCGGAGAACACGAGGCCCAGCGTCCCTTTGTTCACCACAAATCCCACTTAAACAGACACGGGCCGCCGCGGTGGGAAGCCAGCGACTAACCGCTTGAGCTATGGTGCGGCCAAGAGCTAAACTTACTGCCTTAACTTGTTACAGACATAGACCCCCCAGACTGCAGAAGATGCCTCCTCTCTTTAAGCACAAACCTACATACTCCATAAAAATGCAAGTTCAATCTTTGAGATTATATTTGGAAAATGTACTAAACACTTAAAATCCCAGTTCCCTGCGTAAAGGTTGTGAGGGAGTTACGAAGAGAATCACCATGCTCTGTACATTTTGGGATTCTGAATTTTTGTTATTGACCGCAAAAACTACATACTAAGTTTAACATATATTCTAGACTTACATGAATGAACTGCCATCTACACTTTTGCCGTGTTTATATTGCAAAGCACTACGTAAGTAAGGTAAAATTTTCTCTGTGCTTTACTAATTAAACACTACGTCATAAAGACGTATGGGGGAGTGGATGTATAGACCCATGTTTTCTTTATCTCGGCACTAGTTGGTGGTGAGTGGTCAGATTCACGCCTCGGCCACTTCACCCCATGGGAAAGAGCGCCCGGTACCCATTGGATAGGAGGTTGTGTTGGCCTCTCAGCCAGTCTGAACGATATGGAGAAGTGAAATTCTTGCCCCTAAGGGACTCAAACTTCGACCTCTTGCTTGTCCAGTCGGTAGCCAGTCGTTATACCGACTACGCTATCCCGGCTCCAAAGCTTTCATAGAGCAAGTGATAATCACTGTGGCAAGCAACCCTTATCCCGACTTCAGTCTGTATTTCTAGTTACATTCACGCTCTTTTCAATTAATTATTTTCGAAATTAATGCCCTGAATTAACATTTAATTCCCAGACAAATCAGATGTGACAGCATTTTCTTCACCATTATGCGCAGCACTTAACAATAGGCAGATTTTAATCCACATTATTATACAACCCATTATTTATATTCATTATGTTCACATCTGGAACCACTGCACAATAGACACAACGATTTAATTTTTTTTTGCTTAATTTCATGAAAATTCCTCTTCCTAACTACTTCAAACGGTTTCCATCATGGATTTATATAAAACATGAAGAATAACAACAGGACACGAAAGTACGGTGCTGCCAACAGACAAACTTCAATTTCATAAAAATGGCGCTTTTATAATGTCAATAGAACATTTCACAGTTGCAAAATTTACTCTAATTGCCACACAAAATGCATATGGCAGCTATGCACAAGCTTCTAAGCAAGGCAGTACAGCAAAACAGTTGCCCCACATTCGATCCTTGTGTTTCATTACCTCCAAAAGCCGTAAGACACAAGGAAATTCTAATCTGAAAATAAAACACGTGGTTTATTTTTCTGTACACTTCATTGTGATAAAGGTTTCGCTCCGATAAATAATCAGCGAGTCACTCTCGAGATCAGCGCAGGAAGCACGTGCGTCTTCATGTAACATGTCCTTTTCTTCTGTCTGATTTTTACCCCAGATCGAAACTCGTCGATGAAATGTAGCAAAAACCCCAATACACAATTTTATTAGAATTAGTTTCAGCGGTTGACTTGTTAATGTGAAGGAACAGACGGAGAGACATAACGAAGTTTTTAAAATTTTCGTTTCGAAAGCCCCAATATCAGAGGAGATTCATAATAGTGTGACAAATTTGCTGGAAGAAATGGCATGTTGCTAGGCATTTGAGCAATAAACGCGTCTCGGCTTCAGCAGTGACGTCAGGCAAAATTGAAGCCACTCCGTGGAGCGGTGTTTTTGTGGATCTGTCGCAAATGCCACGTCATACTGTAACATAGCATCGGCAGGAAAATATTTTCTGCTGAGTCGCCGTTGCGCAGCAATGACCAATTAATTGTGAGATAGACGCCAGCCAGCTAGGAGTTGGAGGCCGCTAGCCACTGGCAGAGCCCGGGAACAGATGCACCTCTGTAGTTGGAAGACGTTACCCGGCAGCACATTGAAGACCGTTAATGGGAACCCTACTCTGTGTGACAGTAATTCGTGAAGTGTAGTCACGAGAGGCGAGAGTCTTGAGATGGAGATTAGGGAGTGTAGTTCGTAAACCGCAAGGGCGTGAGAACAGCCTATGTTAGAAGACAGTGACCAGGCGACGCCTAGTTGAGAGATGAGATAGGCGCCAGCCAACGAGGAGAGAAACCGCCAAGGGTGGAAGCTGAGATATCTACGACGTTGGAAGCCGTTACTAGACACCCGGTAATGACACAGCAGACTGAGAAGTCTTAGTGCGTGGTGTAGTGAACTATAGATTATGTGCTGTAGCGTTAGCGCTGTATCAAATTTCAGTTACTAGTTTTAAGAGTCCAGCTTATCCGACTACCAATCCAAACTCCGTTTATTATCACGTAACAATATATACGTAAACTCTTCACGTTCAGCAACAAACATTGTTTACATATGAATATATCTTAAACCTTATTCTAGCTGCCAGACCTAGAAACAGCACTCCCTTTACCCCCACTCTTAAAGAAGAGATTTTTTTTCCCTTGGCACTACAGCCCCAGTGGGCTTAGGCCTACCTCCATGAACTCCGTTCACTTCGGTTTTTCTAGATCTTACACATACGGTAGGCCTCCTTGGGCGGGTGATCAGCTCGTCGCAAGGCCTCTACCTGTAGACAAACACAGAAAAATGCAGACAAACATCCATGCCCTGAGTGGGATTCGAACCCACGATCCCGGCTTCCGAGCAAGCGAAGACAGTGCATGCCTTAGACCGCTCGGCTACCGTGACCGGCCTTAAATAAGAGATACTTGTTCACATTTCTACAATGTAATGAATGTGTATGTTGAGGTTAAAAAATAGTCTGAATCGACCATCTCATTTAACTAAAACGCGTTGCGTCTCTTTCGTATTTTCAGGACTATTCTGCTTAGAAAATGACATAAACGTAACTGTATATTTTTTCCATCAGCAATACAATCACTTCTATTTCAATTCCTAATTCTGTTTCTGAACTGTTTCTAGGAAAATGAGAATGCAAAGCGCAGTTACATTGATTGCGCCGACGGAACTATTTCCAATACTGAACGGGACTGATTATCCTTAAAAACATTTCAGGGATATTTTGATTACACCAGATAATGAGGCATCCGTTGGTCCAACACATTTCCTGGTACAGGATACAATTCACCATGCATTTTCCTATGGGAGCGAGATGTGCCGAATGTAACCTTTACCAGAACCTTTAAAGTAAAAGCCATATTGTTTCCTGTGTATGGATCTGCACACTGGATCTTAACGTAAGAACACAAGAGAAGAGTGGGAAGGGGAGAAAAACATTTCTCCGGGGCAGTAGGAGGAAAGAGTAGGAAAGAAAATAAACATATTGAAGATAGCAAAGAAGAGCTGGGAATAATAGATCTTATATTTATGGCTTTTCAGCCTTTTTCTTGGGCCCTGACCGCCTTCTCAGTTCCTTGATCTTTTACCCGGTCGGTATGACCCCTTGGATGGGGGATCAGCCCGCCGCAAGGCCGCTACTTGCACACACAGGACAGTACAAACGCAGAATAAACGCACACAGACATACATGCCTCAAGTGGGATTTGAACTCACGATCCCAGTGTTTGATCGGGCGAAGACAGTTCATGCTTTAGACCGCGCAGCCACTGTGATCGTAGGCAATTATAGCTATTACTACAAAATGAAGAGTTAACATTTGCAAAGAATGCCTGAAATCAAAATTCCATAATATGCTGTATCAATATAAAACGAGGAACAGAAGATGCATAGGTCGACGGTGAATTTTAATCCTTTTGTTAAGAACAAGCCTTAATGTTAATGGTGCAGAAATAGTGAAAGAAAAGAAGAAATTTTAGAAATAATTTTCGTTATATCTCTCCGATCCATCTTACATCAGAGGTCTCACTTCTCTAATGAATTCCTCATTACTCCGTTACATTCATTATCATTGGAAACTATTTGAATCGAAGTTTGGTTTGTACCTGCTACCTTTGCTAGACTCTGAGAACCAGGAGATTACAGACTGCTGCACTCTGGTTCCATTCCAGCGTTATATACTATGACCATGAAGGCAAGATATGATCTCAGAACCTCAGCTGCACACTTGCATCACGAACTGAATGGCTCACGTGATTTATGGCTTACAACTTCGTTGTCCAACGGCTGTTTATGTTGGTAGGAAATTAAGTTGAAACCCGAACACTTCACTTCTTTAGCGTTCCGAAATGGAATTCAGCGTTTCTGGAATTAATTTATTAATATGCCTACTCTTCCATCTGCTAAGAAGAAAGGAAGCTACAGACGGAACAGACAGACGAGAAAATACAGAGAGAGAGAGAGAGAGAGAGATGGAAACAATGCATTTTAGGAAACGTAAAAAAGACAGGGGTGTACATTAAGAGTTATGACTTCTGAGATATAATGTCGTGTAGTCCAGTGAAATTCAACCTATGGTTCGGGGGAACATATTGCCCCTATAAAGGGTATAGTTTTGATGATTTGTGTGCTTCATGTTGGTTTCTCGCTTGTCTTACACTTCGGGCCTGAAGAAAAGGTGATATGTTCCTCCGAAACGTCTGTTGTCTTTCATCGAACTACATGACGTTATATCCCAGACGATAAAGTCTTCTAAACGACCACTGTGACAACGAAAATACATTAAAGGTGTATATAACTACAGGTGGATAAGAGTTTTGTGCCAGAACCGAACTGAGAGCGCAGAAATAATGAAAATGTTTGGGGTCGTAGTGGCACGAAATAAAGGTAATTTTTCATATTATTACTCTCTTCTTTACTTGACATATACATTTCTTTACTTTAATAAAAGAAAACACACTAAATCGGGAGGGAAATAGCAGAAAGTGTACTTTTAATATTAGCATGAATGGAGACGAATGGGATGATACAACTTTACCTTCGTAGTTTAAACGAATGGCTGATATGGCTCCATATTTATACTTACTTACTTACTCATGGAGCTGAGCGCCTCTTCAGGAGAAGCCAAATCTGCAGCTACTCAAGAATTTCCCAGCATTTTATGGAACCCAAATGTTTATTACCGTGTTCACAAGACCCCTCCACTAGTCCCTATCCTGAGCTAGATAAGTCTACTCAATACTATCCCATTCTATCTCTCTAAAATCAATTTTAATATTGTCCACACACGTACGCCTTGGTCTTCCCAGTGGTCTCTTTCCTTCTGGCTCTCCCACCAATATCCTATATGCATTCTTTTCGCCCCATTCGTGCTACATGCTCTGGTCACCTCATCCTCCTTGACTAGATTTATACAACCGCTGTAAAAGAACATTTCTATAACTTTACAATTAAACACAATTTACTTTCCTCAATCGTGGTATGTACTAACATGTTTCAGAGACTCTTCTGACGACGGAACAATTTGCAGTACGTTATTCTACAGGAAAAAAGATGCTTCAGGTATGAAAATATGGCCATAAAGCAAACTCGGCAGGACATTTCGTGGTTTCCAAACCTAGCAGCACGGAAATAATAAATGT
Source organism: Cryptotermes secundus (assembly GCF_002891405.2). NCBI lineage: Eukaryota > Metazoa > Arthropoda > Insecta > Blattodea > Kalotermitidae > Cryptotermes > Cryptotermes secundus. The sequence continues at coordinate 1,004,605 of NW_019739213.1, forward strand.
TTAAATTATACGTCCGATCGGTACACTGACGGCGGTACTTAAATCTGAGGAAGTGCATATCAGATTTCTCCCTGCTTCAAAAATGATGTTAGCTCTGGTCTAGCAAACGATAAGAAGAGGTTTATGTCTTTGGTAAAATAATAAAAAGAAAAGAAAACATTACGTGCAAATTGAAAATATTGTGACGAATTTGATCAACGTGTTGCCAGGTAACAGCTATGTTAACACGGTCCAACACGCAACAATAGAGGAAGCTAAGTTTTCTATAGACTCGACCGACGCGCCAATAGACTGGCTAGATAGGGATCACATAATATACGAGTATGTTTACTGTAGGTCCATGTCCGTTCCGCGGCTATATAAGTATTCTTTTTTTTTATTGCTAGTGGGGTGGGATTAAGTCCCTCGTACTTCGACCACTTCTGGCCTATTGTACCAGCCCCAGATGATAGGTGAGGGTGATTGTGTAGCAATTGGCGGAAGGAAGATTGGCAGGGGAAACCGAAGTACTCGGAAAAACCCTGCCCCAGCCCACTTTGCCCACCACAAATCCCACTTGACGAGACCCGGGATCGAACCCGGGCCGCCGCGGTGAGAAGCCAGCGACTAACCGGTTGAGCTATGGCGCGGCCCCGGCGAAATAAGTAAGTGACAATTCGTTCAAGGAAGTCACGAGTTATTTGTTACGAGAAGTAGCAGCGGCCGAAGCACGCGAACAAGCAAGCAGGTCAGTTCCCGGAAGGAGATAGCCACGGCAACGTAGCTGAAGCGTCAGAAGTCGGCCAGCGAAGACCTAACGTGTGCTTTTAAGACATTATATCAGCGATAGTGTTGTGATATTGACAGTGTGTGATTTAGGGAGACTTTTGTAGTTACTGTATACAAAATCCGTGAAAACTAGTGAAGATAGAATGAAGAGGGGTTTGTAGTGTGAAAATTAGGAACAGTGTTATAATTATTTGTAGTTACGACCTATAAGTTGTCAACAAATTTAATCACCAATCCCAACCCCGTTTTAATTACTCATACACGTGACAATATACCGTTTTGAGCACACCTGTTGGAAGTAGTAATTCGATTAAGAATATTTCTTTCGAGGTTTACTTGCAAGAGTACATGTTTACTTCTTAACGAAAGCTTTCTTTAGGTTCTAAATTTTTATTAATTTTGGTATGTATATTTTAATGAAATTCGCGCAAGCCACGAGTTCGTAGGATCACCCCTGGTTTAAGTTTCCAGCATCTGCTAACTGCCGCGAGACTGTGCTGCCGTCTAGCGGTAATTATTTGGCGTTGATGGTACTACAGCTTGTCACAGCAATTGTTTTACCGCGAGGCAGGACTGGGCGGCCTGTTCCTTCCAGCAGCAACGGTTTCAGTGACAAACGGCTTCGTGTTGTCTGACAACGCATTTACATGGATTGCTAATTACGTATAAGCTCGTCATGTGAAGAGGGTACTAATATTTGGGATGCACCAGGTGAATAAGCTTACAGATGCTATTGAGAATTAGTTCCTTCAGTTTAAAAAAATAATTATCCGTAAATAGCAACAGTTTTGTCTAATAATTTAAAGCCGAATGGAGGTTGTCGTAAGGCCCTTATGTTGATGTTTTATCTTACAAAAATTACTTTAGCGAAAGTTGCATATTTTTTCAAATGTATTTTAACGTTATATGAGGATCCTTCCCATCTCAAGAGTTACATTACCGAATAAAGGATATTTCTGACTTGGGTATGCATCTAATCGCATAAATTCCATTAGAAATTTCTTGGAAATCGATCATTCCTTTCAAAAGTTCAAAGGGAGCACACAGATACACAATATTGAGATCTCATAAGCCTACTTTCCTTAAGAAATGAAGAGTCTAAATTTTTAATAAGTTATATTGACATTCGTCGGTCACGGTAGCCGAGCGGGCTAAACATGTACTGTCTTCACTCATTCGGAAGCCAGGATCGTGGGTTCGAATCACACAAAGAATGGGTTTTTGGTATGTGTATGTGTTTATTCTGTGTTTGTGTTTTCTTGTGCTCAGGTAGAGGCTTTGCAACGACCTTATCACTCAACCTAGGAGTCCTACCGTCTGTAAAATAATAATAAAAAAATGGACACCGTAAGGTATAACAGAATAAGATTAAGTAAGCAAGTAGGTAAGTATATTAATATTAACTTTTTTTAATTCGCTTAGTGGGGAGGATGAGATCATTGGATTTTTTTCAATTGACCTAATCCTTCCGGCCGCACTAGGCCCTGGGGTTTACTCAGCCTCTAACAGAAATGAGTACCAGGAATTAATTAAATGATTTTACTGGGGAGTGAAGCGCGGCCGGCGCGTAAGGCTGACAACCTTACCGCCATCTTTGTGACGATTGTCTAGATAATGTGGGACCCTTAACGTATCACAACCCTATGGGCCTTCACGGCCTGTTACAGGGATAACTTTACTTTACTTTTAGTGGAGAGTAAAGTCCAGCTGGTTCCACTCAGCACGTCAGCCACTGATTGGCCTATTGTAGCCTGACCCGGCTGATTATGATGATGGAGAATTTAGTGGAATGAAGATTGGCAGGGGAAACAGAAGTACTCGGAGAAAACTGCCCCAGCGCCTCTTTGTCCACCACAAATCCTAGTTCACCAGACCCAGGCTCGAACCCCGGCCGCCGGGGTGGGAAGCCAGCGATTAATCGCTTGAGCTATAGCGCGGCCTTATATTGACAGTAACGCAATATTCAAACGATGGTTATTAGTACACTCTACTGATGCAAGATTACGTTTATCAATTAAATATAACCGTAGGATGGTTGGCTACTGGCCGGAACGCTTAAAGCAATACATTGACCCTATTTTTGTGACGACTATTGTGAAAATAAACAATTGTATACAATGAACTCCCATGATAAACAAAGGCCAAAGAAACTGCACTGAAAGGGTTTCATTGAGGTTACTTGCTAAGCTTGTAAATCATGTCACAACTCCCTACATATTTATTTCATATATTGTCACCTACATCACCATGATGTCATTAATATCAAGAGGTCACCGACTAAAATTACTTCGAATTTTGCTGCTCAAGAATCGCAACATAACATTCCGTCTCTCTCAAAAGACGCTCAAAATTCTTCCAAATTCCGTTAGCAAAATATCGCGATGAATGTTTTCCTTCACCTTCACATTTCTTCTGCTAAGTCTCCTCTCGCCATCGACTAACTGGGAATATTCAGTTCAAATAAAGCAGGAATTGCAACGAATCAGAACAAAATAATTGTAAATCTCATGATAAAAGTGAAGCTATCCCTGTAACAGGCCTTGAAGGTCCATAGGGATGTGAGGCGTCGAAGATCTCACAGTTTCCAGACAATCGGCTGATAGATGGCGGTAAGGTATTTAGCCTTACGCGCCCGCCGCCCTTTACCCCCAGGAAGATTACTGGTACTCATGTCTACTGGAGGCTTAGTCGACCCTAGGGCCATAGTGCGGCTGGTAGGATTAGGTCAAGTAGGTCAGTTGTGGCCATGAGAATTTGCAAGAGAGTCGCCAGCCGACAAAGACATATGCACGAGAGCAGAAGAGTCGACATTGTTAGGAGTCAGTACCAGGCAAACGACTGAAAACGTAGAGGGTGTCACGTGTGCTGAAGTATGGTGATATGTAGAGTTTGTAGATTAACGATAGTGTTATAGTTACCTGTAGTTACGAGCTAGAATTGTCCAGTAAATCCAATTACCAATCCAAAACCAGCGTCTGATAACTAAGACATCCATCCACCAGGTCCCATATCTCGGACGCTAATGATAGAGCATTTTTCTAAGGGCACATATTATTGGTTTCAGTGATGGAAACTAGGGAAATTTGTTAATTTTATTTTTAGCATGCACGGATTCTAGTCCAAGTAATTTTCCTTCCCCATTCTTTCCCCCAAAAGAGAAGAACTGGGACCATTATGACTGAGTGAGCTGCGTAGCCTTCTTGCATGCTCATGGTAACAAAGGTACCGAATAGTGTTCTGCGGTTCACCAAACCAAACGTGGGCGAGTCTCAGAAACTGTAGGGCTTCATGGTAAGCAACCACTACGATCGACGTTAATAAGTTTTGGTAAGGACCCACAAAACCTATTTCCTTATTTTGTCAGATTTCTGGCTCTGCAAATAGATTTTTATTATAATTTTTATTTTATTTTTCAGAAGAAGTTATAATTTAAGTACATTTTATGAAAAAATTACAAATAAACAGATTCTGATTACACTGAAAATGTTGGTTATAAACTAGGAATTTTTGAGACATCGCTATGTTGCAGTTGTTGACGTGTAAACAATGTCTCATTCATAAGACGTACGGAACCCCATGTTTTTTACCTTCTATATCGTATCTCTGTACCAGAGTTCACAAGACAATGATTCAGTATTTATCGTCATCAAACCGATATCTCAAGAAAGTTTCTTTCCACATCCACCATTTTATTATTTTAGGAATTATGAAAGATCTCTAAAAGAACCTCCACATTTGGATGATTTTTCACCATTTATCATTTGCTGACTCTCAATTAAGTGCTATAATGTCGCTCTCACCTCAGAAGTTCGCGCGTCCACAGTATTTTTCCTGAGCGTAAAGCGTAAAAAGTTAACGTTGTGCCTGTGTTTAAGTAAAACTCTTCTTAAATTGTTCTTCCAGCAAAATAAACTCTATTATATTGAGCACTGTTATTTCCAGTTTCATATTTCAGAAAAAATATTAATTTGCCTCTGTGTTCACTTAGACACCAAGCCATGACGCCGCATAGGATAGAGGAGGCTGAGTTTCAGACACTTTTAGACTCGACGTGGTAAAACCGCGGAACTTTTTGAAAAGTCTATTGAACATAAAATGTGTTTTTTTAACCGTGCTATAAAAGATGTTTCCTTAGAAAAACATCTGGGCAGTTACGGTCGATATGTGCGCAGAAACGCCTGTAGTTTGGTCTTAAACTGTCCTTTACTTTTGTCAGATTATGCCAAAAGCCTTATATTCCGACAAACAAATTTCATAGATATCCATTCATAGGTACTTCAGATGTTACATGTGGAAAGACGAGGGTTCATACAAATTTTGTGACACTAACAGGCACATGTTTGCAAATGTTTTTTAAAACCGCAAAGAAATGGTCAAGAGAAGGGTGCAAAGTTACACATTTTAAGATTTGGTAGCTACTTAATCCGTGTATATTAAACCCACCAGTTCCTGTTTCTCTATTCTATTATACAATATGATTTTGAATATTTATAACAGCCAGATGCAAGCGATCGCGGGAAGCTTGCGCCTCACTGTCTGGGGAAGACAGCTTTGCCAGAGCGCTTCGGAAGTACTGGATAATTTTATTCATAGGTTTCAGCGAAGTTAATTTGGAAATGGTTTATGTTTACTCAGATCACATGAGTAGCAAAGCCTAAAACTCGCTAAAGAAATCTGGTTTAGAGAATATAATGAAAGAAGTGTGAACAAAAGTTTGGGCCTTTTTATATTGTACACTTAACTGCTTTATATACATGTAGTTCATTATATTTTAAATTAGTTCCTGATCCTATTTATGGAATTCTCAACCCTGGTCGTACTCCAATCGTGATGAGCTACTTTAATGAAGGAATGTTTCTTTTCTTAACAATACAGATATGGAATGCAAATAAACTTCAGTAATTTTATTTTCTTATTGTCTCCTTATTATAATCTATTTCCTCTTCTCCCTTATAGTCTCCCTTACTTTCATTTGTCTTTATCATCTAAATATTTCTCTTATTCTTTTCTTCCTTCTCTTGTACTTTCTTCTTTCCCTTATTTTCCTACTGCTTTATTCTCTTCACCCTTTCAACTTCTTACTCATTCACTTCTCTATCCAATCCTTATTAATCTTCACACACACCCCCTCCCCCTCACTTCTTCCACACTGTGCCGGCCCGCTCGAGTGTGCTCTCCGGGTCTCAAAGCATTAATACGAGTAATGCCTTTCCTTTTCTTACCCAGCTGAACGTAAGGCGTTAAATGATTTCCCTGAACTATTCAAGTTATATCTTCTTTTTATGCCGACATTTAAAAACGCACGACGTAAAGTAATTTAATTGAATATGTCGATGTGTTTTCACGATTCAAGCATTCTGTGGTTTATATTACAGAGCGTAAGACCTGTAGGTATATTAATAGAGTAAGCGTACGCGCATGCGTACTTCTCTAATGCGTTCTCCGTTATTTTATACACGTAACTGACTTGTGTGTTCATTTTGACCCAGCGTTTATTGTTACTTATTTAATCCGTTCCTCTCATACCTTACGACGTCGAGTTTTTTTTAACAGCCTGTAGGATTCATTCGATGACCGCCTCTGTGGTCTAGTGGTCACAGTTCCATTCCAGGCGCTACCAGATTTTCTGAGAAGTAGTGGGTGTGGAATGCGGATAATTGGATAATTGAGGAGCTACTTGAATGGAAAAGCAGCGGCTCCGATCTAGAAAACTGAGATTAACGGCCGTTCGCGAAACAGTGTAGCAGTTTTAAGAAGGTCTTTATTGAACATCTGTAATAAAACACCCGAAGATGCCCCTTTGAGCCCGAAACATGTAGTGTTAAGTGTTAAAGAACATACTGAAATGTAAAACAAGTGTTGCAATTTAGACGGATATAGACAAATGGACGCTAATGTGAAAAATTGCATCGGGATGCTGAAATACACAATTCAGTATAGGACTCTTGTGAGAGCTGTACTGAAATATGGGATTCCGTAAAAGATGGTGAGTTTATTCTCCAGCGGAATTTCTTTTGGTTTCTTAAGGACTCTGTTCCACTGAGCTTCAGTTCAGATACTAAGTCCTATTAACAGATTACGAGCAAGACGAGGGATATGTGAACTCTTGCTTATGACATATTATGGTCTTCAGCCCTGTGCACAATATTGAGACGCAAAGGAGACACCGTTAATAGGAAACGCACAATGTTTTGCGCTTTTGCAATGAAAGTTTCAGCGATGTGCCCATTAGCATTAACATATCTGCCGAAGAACGTCAGAGGAGCTGAATAAATCCAATGATGAGATTTTAGTTCTTTCTATCGGACCCAACAGAGCAGGTGTCATCCACCCATCACCTGAGGACTGAAACATATCTACTTTCCGGAATGATCTGTTCCTTTATGTTCTTTTTAGAGCATAGGACGATGGGCAATGCCCGAAAACTCAGTAATCCTGAGTGAATAAATCTTTATGAACCTTCATATTGCGGACTTAGCAATAAAATTTGGTCTAAAATCAGTCAAGAGTTATGGTCAATTTGCTTGAAAATCTACATGCGTTTCTATGTGCAACTCACGCATAACTCCATAAATGTTTAACAACATCAAAAAATATTTTAACAGAAGTTGCTGCATGGTGTCTGTAAGTCGAAAGTCGACATCCAGGGATTGTGAATCTAGACGAAATAACATATCGAGTATGCCACAACTGATACGCTATATATACATTTCCTAACTTCTTTGTTGTTTTTTTATTCCCTTAGTGGGGGTGCAGTCCAACTCGGTCCATTCGGCACGGCCGCCACTCATTGGCCTATTGTAGCCTGCCCCGGGTGATTATGATGATGGAGAATTTGATGGAATGAAAATTGGCAGGGGAGACCGAAGTACTCGGAGAAAACCCGCCCTGGCGCCACTTTGTCCACCACAAATCCCACTTGACCAGATCCGGGCTCGAACCCGGGCCGCCGCGGTGGGTAGACAGCAACTAACCGCTTGAGCTATGAAGCGGCCTTAACGTATTTGCTACCTTCAGATTTAAATATAATTCTTCGCCTTGAATTCTTTTCCTTCATATTCAGTTACTCACTATAATAAGAAAACTGTGAAGTATGCTAATGGTTCCAAAATAGGAATTGTTCATGTCACATGTCAGTGGCGGCTTGTGGCGATAAATACACAAAAGTTTGCAGATACATCTAAGGGTATAATTACTACTCCCTGCGCCCAAAGAGTGCGCAACCTAACGTTATGCTGCATGAGGTAAGAACAGATACAAGCTAAGTGTGTCTAGCTACTGAACCTGGAGTTCCAGCTAAACTTTAACACAATTTGTTATCGAACTGTGGCTTTCTGTCCCGAACATGGGCCCCTGGCAATATGGCGAGTCGTCTGTTTCAGATTTACAGGAAATAAAGCTGAAATATATGAAGATGTGAGCGATGATAATGATAATATTGGTACATCCGTTTAACGCGTTTGCAAGATTTGGGTAGGTATGCTATTTGTTTCTAGCCCTCCTATTCTAGTTAGTAGAAAGAGATAAGAAAACAGGAAGTTATTTAGATTAAGGCTGGGGGGAGGTCAAGCAATCAACGCCAGACTAACAGGTAATTCAGTGCTTCTGCCATTATAAGCGCTTCTCCCTATAACCGCACAAGAGCCCATCAGTAGAACCTGCAGCCACGCTTCCATTCCGTACAGCACACGTAGGCAAATCTGGCAGTAAAATCAGAATAATACATGAGAGGTTAATAGATGCGCGCCCTGTGGTTGTACTAGTTTATAATCTGTTAATTCACTTAATGACCGTATTAAAATCAAGGCGAGGTTCATTCCAAAATACTGCTCCTTAGAAAACAGTGGTCGCCTTATTTAGTGGTCCTTAGGCCACGCCATAGTCGCGGACTTCCCACCGCTGCGGCCCGGGTTCGATCCCGGATCTGGTCAAGTGGGATTTGTGGTGTACAAAGTGGCTCTGGGGCGGGTTTTCTCCGAGTACTTCGGTTTCCCCTGCCAATCTTCATTCCATCAAATTCTCCAACATCATAATCACCAGAGGCAGGCTACAATAGGCCAATCAGTGGCCGCCGTGCCGAGTGGACCGAGTTGGACTCCACCCCCCACTAAGCGATGCGTTTGAGAAGGTGAGTACAACTGGAGCCATGAGTTAATTTTGAAAAAGCTGCCAGTCTGCGAGGAAAGGAACCGTTGAACACGGAATCTGAAGAATCTGCATTGTTGGGACACGTAACCGAACAACGGCTAGTATAGATAAACTGAGAAAAATTAGTGTGTGCTGTATTAATTGCAGAATGCACGAATTAGCGAAAAGGTTATCATTAGTTGTAGTTACGGTTTAAGGAGTCCATTAAATTCAGTATCGAAACAGATACCATGTTTAATCAACACGTGGCAATATTTTGTCGCTTGCCAAATGAAGATGCTCAGGTTTAGGCAAAAGCATCCTTTTGATAGTATCAGCTGAATCCATGTTAGGTGGGTTCCTTGTCACCTTGGAATGGCGCGTCCTCAGGTTGCGGATGGAGGAGACGCCGTTCAGTTTTGGAGGGAAGCTGCGAATATATTAAATAAGCATTCGCGGACAGACGACAAGGGGTGGCCTTCCAGCTTGGGTTTGGGCGTGGGGCTAAAAACTTATTATGTTAAGAAATTGAACACACAACCTCGGACCTGGACGGATTCCTTGGATAAACGACCTCAGCTAATGAAAATATATATGGGATTTGGCACTTGGAATGTTCGAAGTTTGTACAGGGCAGGACCGCTCAAGGCAGTGGAAGAAGAAATCTTAAAATATAAGTTAGATTTAGCGGGAGTATGGGAGGTCAGATGGGATGGAGGTGGCATCACACCAGCAGGAGACCATGCATTTTTCTATGGAAAGGGGAATGAAAATCATGAATTAGGTACAAGTTTTTTCGTATATAAGAATCATATCAGCAGTAAAGAGGGTAGAGTTCGTTAGTGGTAGGATATCATATATAATAGTGACAGGTCGCTCGTTTGATATCATCGTTATGGATGTTCACGCCCCAACAGGAGATAAAATTGATGACAAAGGATAGATTCTATGAAGAACTAGAACATGTATTTGATAAATTCTCGAAGTACCCTATGAAAATTTTGTTAACAGATTTCAATGCCAAAGTAGGTAAGGAAAACATTTTCACACCAACGACTGGGAATGACAGTTTGCATGAAATTAGTAATGATAATGGAGTCAGAGTTGTAAAATTTGCCACATCAGAAAATTTTACTGTCAAAAGTACAGTGTTCCCCCATCGTAACATTAATAAATTTACATGGACATCCCCTGATGGGAAGATACACAATCAAATAGACCATATTTTGATAGATAGGAGACGGCACTCAAGTACACTTCATGTCCGATCATTCAGGGCAGCAGATTGTGATACTGACTACTACCTGGTGGTGGCAAAGGTTAGGGAAAGACTGGCAGTGAGCAAACAAACAACACACAGAGTTCATATGGAGAGGTAGAAGGTAAAGAGCAGTATCGTGTTGAAATCTCAAATAGGTTTACGGCTTTGGTAAACTTGGACACTGTGGTGGATGTTAATAAAGCTTGGGAAACTGTTAGAATATAGAAATGTCTGCCCAAGTGGGTCTAGGTTATTATGAACCGAGGAAGCATAAGCCATGGTTCGATGAAGGATGCTCAAAATTATTAGATCAAAGAAAGCAGGCCAAATTGCAATGGTTACAAGATCCAAGTGAGTTAAATGGGGATAATCTGAACAATATAAGACATGAAACCAGTAGGCATTTCAGGAACAAAAGGAGGGAATATCTGAAAGACACAATTGAAGAGCTTGCAATGAACAATAAGAACAAGAACATTAGAGATCTGTATAGAGGAATAAATGACTTTAAGAGGGGTTACCGGCCTAGCAGTAACTTAGTGAAGGTTGAGAATGGTGATCTGCTTGCAGATTCCCACAACATTTTGAATAGGTGAAGGAACTACTTCTCTAAGTTATTGAATGTACATAGGGTCAGTGCTGCCAGGCAGACAAAAATCCATACAGCTGAGCCGTTAATACATGATCCTAGCCCTTTAGAGTTTGAAAGTAGTATTGCAAAATTGAAACGGTATAAATCGCCAGGTAGCGATCAAATTCCGGCTTAATTTATTCAAGCAGGGGGCGAAATATTACGTTCTAAGATCCACAATCTATGACTTCTTTCGGCATAAGGAACAATTGCTGGATCAGTGGAAGGGGTCTATTATTGTCCCAGTTCACAAGAAGGGTGATAAAACTGACTGTAGTAATTATCGGGGGATATAACTGCTATTAACTTCATATAAAATTTTGTCCAATATTCTTCTTTCAATTTTGAATTGTTTCATTTTTGGTCCGTTACACTATCAATCACAAAGTTAATAGAAAGTCCGTCGAGTGTAACAATTTGTAGGTCACTTCTTTATCACTTCTGCCTTACATGTTTCGGTTTGACACAACCATCATCAGAGGCACTTAGTACAATTATGAAAACACTGTCGTTGTCTGCTTTTACCGGTTCTCACGGTCTCTTCGCTTGCAGAATTCTTTTATTTTTTCTTCTACCCTGAAGATGGAGGCGATACGTTCCTCCGAAACGTCGGTTAACACCACATATACACGGTGCCAAATCCCAGAAGACTGCTTTCTTCATAGTCACCGCCGTGAAAGTCTCAAATCTTACAGGTTTATCCTTACTTACCAACCTGAAGACGGAGACAGATCCAGTCTCCGAAACGTCGTGGTCTTTTGTCTTTTACATACCAGACGATGGATGAAGTCCAAAATAAGCCAAAAGGAGTACAGTATAGACCATCGTCAGAATCCTTTCAAGCCATAGACTGACGGTGTTTGAGAACAGGGTGTTAAGAAGAGTATTTGGACCGAAGAGAGATGAAGTGACAGGAGGTTGGAGAAAACTGCATAATGAGGAGCTTCATAACTTGTACTCTTCTCCAAGTATAATTAGAATGATCAAGTCAAGGAGGATGAGGTGGGAAGGTCATGTAGCACGAATGAGGGAGAAGAGGAATGCACATAGGATATTGGGTGGAAAGCCAGAAGGAAAGAGACAACTGGGAAGATCAAGACGTAAGTGGGTGAATAATATTAAAATGGATCTTAGAGAGATAGGATGGGGTGTTATGGATTGGATAGATCTGGCTCAGGATAGGGACCAGTGAAAGGCTCTTGTGAATACGGTAATGAACCTTCGGTTTCCATAACATTTGCGGAAATTCTTGAGTAGCTGCAGAATTGGCGGCTCCTCCAGGAGGGCTCAGCTCCGTGAGTAAGTAAATAAGTATCGGCTGAATAGGCTAAAGAAATATGGACATGTAATCGTAATGAATATGTAATGCAGACAATATTAAAATGTGGAACAAATGATGTGAAATATATTAATGAGCTTTGTTAACAGTATTTCCATTGCTATGTCCAAAATCGGCAACATGGCCACGTGAGGTGCTGCTGAGGAGCCCAACTCGCCTACTAGAGTTGTGAGGTTATATTCACAGTGAAATGTTGCAACTTTAGTGCAAGGCTAACATAAACTGTTTTTCATTATCCCAACACCACAGCAACTGCAGGTTTGGAATGAGAGGTACATCTTCTTCGGCGCCACTCGCAATTTAAATTAGCGGGAAACTCTTACTTGATATTATATGACGAAGCTATAGGTAAGTCCGTAACTCTTTCTTTATTGCTGGTGGGGTGGGTCTAAGTCCCTTGTACTGTGGCCACTTCTGACCTATTGTATCAGCCCCAGATGATAGGTGAGTGTGATTGTGGAGCAATTGCTGAAATGAAGATTGGCAGGGGAAACCGATGTACTCGGAGAAAACCTGTCCCAGTGCCACTTTGTCCACCACAAATCCCACTTGACGAGACCCCGGGATCGAATCCGGGCCGTCGCGGTTGGAAGCCAGCGACTAACCGCTTGAGCTATGGCGCGGCCAAAGTCCGTAACTACCTCCAAATCGAAACAGGCTAGAAAATATACTTCGTGATGTCTGAAAGGAAAAAACTTTACAATGACTTATCAGCTATTGTCAGTAAACTAGAGTAGTTTAGAAGGCTGTATATTCCTCATATTTTTAGTTTATTTTAAATGATTTTAAAGAAACATATATATTCTTCAGATATATCTCTCTCTGCTAAACGTATTATTATGCTACGGGATGGACAGAGATGCGGAAAGTAGAAAGAAGCGGGGTTTTATTTCAGCATATAATAATATGGCTCAGGGTTGTGTGATTCTTTTAAAAACCGAAAGCAAAACAAGCGAAAAAGAATTTTTCCTTTTACTTTCCTTTCATTCACAGATTTCATTTCAGGAATTCCTTAAAAAAAGATTGTTATACTGTGTGCCCATTGTGTGACATGAAACGAGGAGGGTGTAGAGAGAACGGGACTGCCGGTTGAGACACACACATATACCGAGATTCTTCCCTCCTTATTTCGCACCAAGTTTCTATGTGGCATTCGCTAACTTCCTTCAACAAAGCCTTACTGCTGGACAAGTCATTAATATACTCGCAGACGGAGTGAAAATATATCCCTGCAACTCTCTTCTCACCTACACCTTCAATGGGCCCCTATTGTCTAGGAAGGACTGCATCCTCTACAAGAAAAGTACCTGTGGGATCACTCTAGGCTAATGGACCACTACACAATGGTCTTCGTAAGTTTCACACTATAAAGGAGACACTAACCATCAGCACACATTCCTCAGATAATTGCTCTATGGAGGCGTACAAAACGTTATGTATTGTTTGGGGACTCTCGTTCTCCTTATCTGTGAAATAAGTGTTCGGAATTTGAAAAGGGACCGATCGTTTCCTCAGCAAGATGGGCATGTAACTGGAATACACGTGAGTTTGTTTCATGAAATAAAGTCACAGCACATGTGGCTTACAGAGCACTTGGCTCAGTTTGGCCATCTGCAGAAGTGCATCTCTAGATTCGCCATGCCTCTCCGTCTTCCGCATGTAACAACTGAAGTACTGGCAAGTTCCACGTAATTGTCGTCACATTCAAATTCTGGTTAAAATCAAACACCAATAATGGACACTGTAATTCGAGAACTACATATTCTTCCGCGCACATCTCAATATAATTAGAAAAATATTGCCTATGTTAGTGACTAGACGCGGTTTGGATTGTTATTTAGAATTATTGAATATTTTAAAATCGTAACTATAATAATTATAAGAGTTTCAAGCTTCTACGAACTCTACAAATCACCGTACTGCAGCACAAATAGTCTTTAATGTTTTCAGCAGTTGCCTGGTAACGTCTCCCAATAATGTCCACTTCCACTCATGTTGTTGCCGGCCTTCTGCCTTCTCAGAATTAATTAACTCATGGTGGCAACTAAATCTCAACTTAAAGTAGAAGTTAAAATCAAAATGAAAATTATATTACTATCGGCTGTCAATTGGTTAGTCTGTTTTGATGTCAACCACACATCTAGGGCCCAAGACCGGATTTTTTATTACTGGCAGAGAATTGTGTGTTTGTTGATGTGGGACCATCCTCTTTGACAAGAGTACGTGTCTCACTTTAACAATGTACAACGTAGAATATAGTATTTACATTTTACATGTTGTTACATAAATTTATATACATTGCACACAAAGCCTCTCTCAGTCCTGGTCCAGCACCTGCCTGTCGCTTGCCTACATGCACGTACTGCATAGAAAATATGGTATCCATCAATTCCTTCATTGTCACATCACGTATTATGCAAATCTATTAGATTAATCTTAGATACTAAAAGCCATGCCATAAAGGAAATGAGTCTTGTTATTTAAGAATGCTGTTTCAACTGAAAAGGATAAATTGAGTCAAATGAAGTTGGATTTTGACTATATGTGGGAAGTGAGTTATGGGGTTTTCTCCGAGGTGAATGAGGAGTAGGTCCTCCCTCCTTCTTCAGTGTCAAAGGGTAGCGGGGCAAGCAAGAGAACTCCCTACCTGTTCCATGTGCTTATATTTTGACCCTGAAGATGGCGGCAAGATACATCTCGGAAAGGTGGATGAACTTCTACCACACTCATCTCTCTTCAAGAAACTGTACTCTTCTTGAGTGAATAGGAATCCTAAGTTGGTGGTCGTGGCACATTTGACGCTGTGGAAGGTCGGAGTAGAACAGGACAAAACAATTTGCAGAAAAATTCGAATGACTGGATTTCGTAGGTTCTAAGTAAAGAAAAAAAAGTCAAAGTAAAGCTATCCCTGTAACAGTTCGTGAAGGCCCATAGGACTGTGAGACGTTGAGGGTCCCACATTATCTAGACAATCGGCTCAGAGATGGCGGTAAGGTTGTCAGCCTTACGCGCCGGCCGCGCTTTACTCCCCAGGAAAATTATTTAATTAATTTCTGGTATTCATTTCTGTTAGAGGCTGAGTCGACCCCAGGGCCATAGTGCGGCCGGAAGGATTAGGTAAATTGAAAAAATTCCAATGACCTCATCGGGACTTGAAGTGAGAACATAATACTGAGTAGAACATCTGGACATAAGAAGGAACAAGCAATGTCTGTCTTGAGAGAACTACACAATGAGGTGCTCCATGATTTCAACCGCTTATCAAATTTTGTTAGAATGTTCAATGGAAGGCTGATGAGATTGGTAGGAAAAGTAGCATGCATTGGAACACTGCATGAAAAATATTGTTAGAGTAATGAGCAGATCTGTCTGCCCTAAAATCTGTCAATATATTTCACCTTAGAAGCTACTCAGAGGATTTTTACAAAATATCGTGTTGACATGTACAAAAAATGTTGTTAACCAAAGTTAGATTTTATCCATGCGAAACTCTGATAAGGTTTTTCGTGATAATTGCTCTGTCAATAGAGACTAATGCCCTGGTGTCACTATTTCGTCCTTCGGCGTTATGTAGCAATTGTGGACAGCGAGTGCTGTTGGCGAAAAACATATTAGTCAATAGCCTCCTTTGATATAGATTGAATATAAGAAACCGGCTTATGGAAAACATAACTAAACACCTATGCTATCAAAAGGTCGTAGGTTCGTGGCCTTTGAACTTCTGAAAATTGCCGTATGGGAAGCCGATTTTCAGTGAATTTGGCCACAACTGTACATAATAAGAGCTATTGAAAGCGTCGTCAAATAGAACATAAATAAAAAAAAGGATCAGTACGCTTTACATAGCGACGATGAATGGGTAAACAAAAAATATGACGTCAGTATTTTGAACTTGCTCATTTCGCGTTATCAGCAGTCGTTGGTACAGAAGGTCTGCAGAGAATATATATATATATCATTTTACTTCCGTCCAACTTCACATTATGCGAACCACTTAGATTTAAAATGCAGAAACAAACCGCCCAGGGTCTTCCTCCCGTGGTCAGTAGTCGGAACAGATCTCAGTCATATACGTAAATTCCGAATTATTTGCTTCAAGAGGACACTGAAGACTTTGCAATCATTCGTTTTTACTGTCTGAGCACAGAATTTACAGGAACTTGAAGCTGTTTTGTCACGCTAAAAACATTATTCATGTTTTTTTTTTTTTTTTTTTNNNTTTTTTTTTTTGCTCTACAGCCCCAGTTTGGGTCTTGGCCTACCTCCGTGAATCACTCCCTTTCACTTCAGTTTACTAGACATTCGGTAGGACTCTTTGGGCAGGTGACCAAATCGTCGCAAGGCTTCTGCCTGAACACAAACACAGAAAAAGACACACACAAACGCTAAACATCCCTGTTCTGAGTGGGATTCAAACCTATGATCCCAGCTTCCGAGAAATCGAAGACAGTGCATCCCTTAGACCGCTCGGCTACCGTTACCGGCCAAAAACATTATTACTCTACCAATAATTTCTGAACGGTTGCAGCAATTTGCTTTAAATTGGATGTAATTACATGTTCTTCACTCGAGATATAATTACTTTCACAGTCAGTATCACAGTAAACCTTCAGTAGCTGCAACTTAAGACAGAGTAAACTTGACGATTAATAAATGAAAGTTTATTATTATTATTCTTATGGATGTACAGCTCTTTGTTGGGTTTGGCCATGTTTTTAGTTTCTTGATCCTATATACAGTCGTTAGGCCTCTACCTATACACAGAATAACCTCACACTATACAAATATCCATGCCTTGAGCGGGTTTCGAACCCACGATCCCGGTGTTCAAGTGGGCGAAGACAGTTAATGCCTTAAATGCCTCGCGGTCATTGCGATGGGAAAATTAAAGTTTACTCGAGCTGGGAATGAATATTCGAGTCGTAATAAAAACGGCCTTAACAGCCATGGCCACCGTAAATACTGGTAACAATAGGCTTTCGGAGAGGATTTCATGCTTTGTGGTTTGGAGGGGGGAAGAAAATTGAGAGAAAAATGATACGCCCTTTAACGTGGCAATTCCTTTATTAATACTATACCGACGGCCATTCCCCAAGTCAGTCTTGATGTCAAGCCCCATCTGGGGCCCAAGACCAGATATTTGTTACTGTCAGACAGTTGCGGTTTTGTGGGTAACCTTCTCTGACTAGAGGACGAGTCTGCCATTTACTGCTGTCAAAATCAGTAACACATGTCCTCTATATTTACAGTCCAAATAACATATATGAACCCAGTTCGTAACTCACAGGAGACATGTTACGTCTCCGCTACGAGAATCAATCTGTTAATGTTGTTTATTGTGAGAACCGTACGAAACAGAAAAAAATATGCACTCTGTGGGCAGAACGCAGAGTTTTAGACGGTCGACGTAGGTGTACGTACAGAAACTACTGGACTTTAGTGTCAACTAATTGTATCTGGGTGAAAAAAAAATAGGATTTCGAAGTTCAACACTTTATAATCGTAATATTTTTTTCTCCCTGGCACTACAGCCCCAGTGGGCCTAGTCCTACTTCCATGAGCTTCTCCGTTCACTTCGGTTTTTCTACATCTTACACAATCGGTAGGACTCCTTGGGCGGGTGATCAGCTAGTCGCAAGGCCTCTACCTGTACACAAACACAGAAAAACGCAAACACACAAACTAAACATCCATGCGCCGAGTGGGATTCGAACCCACGATCCCGGTTTCCAAGCGAGCGAAGACAGTACATGCCTTAGACCGCTCGGTTACCGTGACCGGCATTTTTGTGTTTACATATGTAATTAAATGTTAACCATAGTGGAATTCTACCACGTTAAGAATATTAACACTTTTATCTGTCTCACAAAATGAGTTCCTAAGTCTCAACTCAATATTATATTATCATCTCAGTCTCGGTTATCAAAGAGGTCTCTCGCTATAAATTTGTATTCATTCTCTTGGTCCACACGAATAACACAGTCGCCCTGAACTTCGTCACGCTTACAATGCTGCATAACCTCTAGGCGTATAGACCGTACCTTCAAACTGTGCTTCCAAGCATGTATGATGGTAGGTGACTTTTATATCAAGAACTGATTCCAGTTGAACCGGCTCTCACCCAGTTCGCTCGGTCGGCATCCTGTTTGGAGAGAGTGTAAACTTTGAAAGGTAATTACTTCCTGTGAGCCTTTAGTCAAACATCAACCGTCAATGCCAAACTTCGCGACAAGAACGGGCCAAGCCCGTTTCATAACGCGCGTCCTCAAAGCGCTTCAGTCACAAACCTGCATAAAGGACAGCTAGTTTAAACGACAAGGACCAGAATAAGCAAATGCATCTCCTCGTCAGAGTAAAAGCAATGAAAACTACAGCTACGAATATGGCCCATATAGATTTACTCGTCTAACGGGCGAGTAGTGTATTGTGAAATTGTTTGCTGTGTACCTGTTGTTGCAAGTAAGAGCCAGGATAGCGCAGTCGGTATAACGACTAGCTACGGATTGAACGACCGAGGGGTCGGAGATCAAGTCCCGGTAGGGTCAGGAACTTTCTCATCTCCATGTCGCCCAGACCGACTCTGGAGTCCACTCACCCTCCTAACCGATGGGTACCGGGGGCTCATTCCCCGGCGTTAAAGCGACAGAGGCGTGAAGCTGACTACTCACCTCCAACTAGTACCGAGGTAAAGAATATATGGATCTATACATCCACTCCCCCATACACCTTCATGGTGTAGTACTTATTTAGTTAAGCACAGGGGCAGCTTTACTTTTACTTCCTGTCTTACCGACTGGATTTTCAGGCAGAACAGTACCGGATATGATAGTCGATTTTCTTATTGACGTTAGAATTCTGAGACATGTTTCAAGAAAGCAAGGGAGAAATGTGTATAGAATTTCAAAGGAAAAACTTGAAGAGAAGAGACATGAAAGGCTTCGGCGAAGAAGGGACGATAATATTTAAAGTGATCTTAAATATTTTGTAAATATATTAAATAAGTTTATGGGGGTCAGTACTGCGACAAATGGTAAAAAACATCCAGGGCTGTTTGTTTATTCTGACTAGTTGAGCGGCTGATTTTTTGAAGAAAGATATAGCTTCACGGAGACAGAATAATTTCATTACGAACTATTTATTCGCATCGATTTCAATTTTGTGTACAGCGAAAAGACAAGTCTCTAGTATTGCAGCAGAAAAATTGAACGAAATTCAAGGAATATTCAGTATCTCATTGGAACATGGGGAATTTTAATTTTATTTCAGTTCTTTTACTGTTTTAAAAATATCTCACGTAATACTGACTGACTTTAAAAAGTATTATTTAAACTTTTGAGACAATAATTATTTTGATAACCAAAAATTGAACTGATATTTGCGGAGTGAAATTTATGAGAACTTCCACGACATGAATGTTTTTCTACACCTGACTAACTGCTCCTACATGGCGCAAATCTTTCCTCAGAACCTAATGGTCACTCAGCTACTCAAGAAATAGCAAGCACATGATAAGACCCAAAGTATTTTTACCGAATTCAAAGGAACCTTCACTAATCCTTAACCTGAGCCAGCTGAATCTGTTTGCAGTCTCCTTCATGCTCGATTCTTGCTTCACTTACCCTTCGAAACTGAAAATGGGCGCGATATTTTCTTCCGAAATTTCGGCTAACCTTCACCGGACTACTTGATATTATATCCCATAAGACAGGAATTTTCAGTTGAATATAATAAATACTTTCAAATACAATAATTCACTATTGATGAGAAGCGCGATACAAAATTAAGGCTTTGTGGGCACTAAAAATGCAGAAAATATTTTGGGATTTGTAATTAATTAGTCCTATAGGTGGATAACACCGATGAATTTGAAGTTACTGTAATAGAGACACTACCACAGAGAAATTAGTCCTTCTGCAATAGGGTCACATGCATAAATATAACTTAATATTTGTGTTATTTATACATAACTTTAAAATACGGATCAATTTTTAGAAATTCCCTTTTCGTTTCTTAGCTGTTGTGGCTTAAGCTCAGTATATATTTCTACTTTCCTGCATCTGAAGTAGGAAAACGAGAGAACCTTTGGCTCAATAAGAATGCACTATTCATCTAGCTTACATCTGTAAACTCTTGCTTACTCATACTCACTCATGGAGCTGAGCCCTCCTTGAACAGCCACCAATTCTGCAACTACTGAAGAATTTCCCAGCATTTTATGGAACCTGAAGGTTCATTACCGTATTCACAAGAGCCCTCCAATGGTCCCTATCCTGACCCAGATAAATCCAATCCATACCATACCCTTCTATCTCTCTAAGATCCATTTTAATATTGTCCACCCACATACACCATGGTCTTCCCAGTGGTCTCTCTCCTTCTGGATTTCCCACCAATATCCTATATGCATTCCTCGTCTTCCCCATTCATACTACATGCCCTGCCCACCCCATCCTCCTTGAATTACATCTGTAAACTCAGACGAATATATTATCAGTGATTCTCAGTGCTACGCCCTTTCAGTTCCCGCCCAGCAAGAAAATCCATTATATCCCAAATATAGTATTAATTCACTTTTGCACTCAAGAGACATGTACATGTAGAAGACGTAATTCAATGTTAAGGGGCTCCATCGCAATTTCGTCATCGAAATTAAAATGGTTTCCTTCTCTGGAAATTACCAGCACGTCATATCGTGAGCATAGTGACACGAGGTACAAGAGGTCGGATTTAATAACGAAGGATCTTCGCTGTCTCCTTCGATCCTTACGCAGCGTCGAAATCTACAGTGAATTGCGTCAAAGATAATTTATCTTCAATCTTCACAGACAAAATTGTCACTCAGACTCGAGTAAGCCTTCTTTTGCACTAAGGCTGCATCAATATAAATGTGGAGTTTAATTACAGAAATAAGCGATAAATACATATTAAGAACATTGCCTAAGTTAATAATATTTATCAGACTTAATTTCACAGTTAAATAAGGTGTAGAGATAACACAACCAACACAGAAGAAATGTACTTATATACAAAGCGTTAGGCAGCTAACCAGAAAATGTAATAGTAAGAGTTTGGGTTGCAGTGATTAGAGTAAGTTTTAAACATGAAAATGCTGTCACGTTCAGGCAGCGACATACACACAGGGAGCCTGCACAGGGTAAGTACACGCAACAGTATGAAACATATAAGAATAACGTAGGAACATAGTGTTGTATTTTAGCGTCCTGTTGCACTGATTTTCATCCATGATACGTATACAGTTGCCGTCTTGTAGTGCACTCAATTTCACCTGTTACTTCACGACCTGTTTCGGCAACATAGTGCCATCATCAGGTGCCCTAATTAGGCATAAGATGAATAATCTTAACAAGTTTTAGTGTGTGTAAATTTATTATAGTTGACAAATATGCACTTTTAAATACTTTTGAAATAATTTTATGAAGGCAAGCAATGAAATAGATTAGCGTAATTAGGGCACCTGATGATGGCACTATGTTGCCGAAACATGTCGTGAAGTAACAGGTGAAACTGAGTGCACTACAAGACGGCCACTGTATACATATCATGTAGGAACATAGGATAGTAATACTAATATTTGTGTATTACAGATAATACATGAAAGGAACTGAAAACAAGGAATAGCCGCTGCAGCACATGTAGACAAGAGCAGGTGTCCTTGTGATTTAAAACTTTAAATTTGTGAACTTTAAATTTTAGAAATTTTAAATTTTAAACTATAATTCTAAAATCAAATTTACGAGCGTGTGTTGGCGAGATTTTAAAACAAAACTGACAGGCTGATGTTTTAGATTTTGGACTGTGTGCAGTGTGACAGCTACGTAGTGAAAAATACACCTGATGATGGCCAATTACGGGCGAAACATGTAGTGTAGAGGAAGAAAAGACAAAGATCTACAACCAAATAAATTGTTGCATTCACGATGACATTTGTATTATTACATATAGAAGTGTATAATGCAACAGGATGTTTAAATATAATATAGCTCAATTCACATGAAACCAAAAATCAGATATGGCCATGTTACATACATGTAGAATAGCTTGTAGCTACTGGAGCCTATTCGGCAGATCAACTGATGAGCGAATAATTTATATCACATTTATAGCCTAAGTTTCGAAGCTCGAGGATTCATTATAATATTTACAGAGGTCCGCCAATGGACTCTATCTGAAACCTATGGATTCAATACACACATTTAAATAAAATTTATCTGCTTAACACAAACTGGAATATTATCCTCCCATCTGTACTCAGTTCCTCCAAACATTCTCTTCGCTTGAGATTTCTTGACCAATATCGTATATGCATGTTTTATCTCTGTCATTTGGGCTACTTGCACCTCCAATCTTACCTTCCTTAATTTCATACCTGTGACATTAAAACAAATCTATTTATTTATATACATTGCTAGGCGACGGGTCGGCGAACACATTCCTGCAAAAAACGCGCTCAACAACAGAAAATATCCGTTGTTAGGTAACGGACCATTAAACGATCATTGTTGACAATAGAAGACGTTGTTTTCCTGTGGGTCTGTGCAAAGTGGTTATAAGCTGTGTTCGGCAGGACAGGAGTAGAACAGACAGAGAAGTAGAATCACAGTAGCACGGAGTAGAGAAAAGTATTCGGAAGAGAATTGGGTCGAGTTCTGGAGATGGCAGTCGAATGTGATTGGAAGAAATTGTAACAAAACTGTGCCAAGAAGACTTCATGTGCGAGTTGAAGTGACAGTGAGGTTGTAATAAATCCGTTGTCGAGACACGGCTGATAAAGACTGAGAGTTCTAGTGCGTGAGAAACGTTAACTGGAAAATGTGTACAAAAGCGATAGCGCGGTATTACCTGCAGTCCTGAACTGTGTGAACGTATAAAGTACAGTAAATCTAATCATCAAATCCAATACCCGTCTTATAAATCACCCATACACGTGACTGTACATTTTTTTTTACTGTATTCATAGACGATACATCATATGTTGTAGGTCAACTAGATATCCGAACTACCTGAGTTTTAATGAATGAAAAGTATGAAGACTGTAGGCCCAAACGCTCTAATCTGCGTACATTTTGGTATTGTCTGGGTCATTCATAATGGCTTATAACGTAAGGAAATGCTTGCAGAGAGCTGAAGAAATCGAAGTTGTAACTAGCCTTAAGAGTGCTGACGAGTTTCTTAAAATAGGTTTCAATTACAAGATCCCGATCTAGCAGAAATAAGAATTTCTTGTACTATTCGCAGATTCCAACTTCCTCCTTCAGCATGGAGCAGACTACAGATTGCGTACTTGCTTATTTCAGCTCCACAAAGGAGCGGGGTATGAAGAGACCAGGTGGTTTTATTAGGAAGTGCTGTCCTCCATTTCACTCTGCTGCTGTGCCTTCTTGCCATGTTCCATTTTCAACCACTCTTGTGTCTATACCCTCAACAATGGGAATACTCTCCTCCCAGACAGCAGTCTTCCGTTTATCCTCTCTGTTGTGTCTTTCAATCTCATTGTATCCCCCCCCCCTAACTTCACTCTTCTCTACTTTCTTTCTCGTCAACTCTATAACAGTGATCCCAGACTGCCTAATCTCAAGTAGACCAAAAAGACATGCCTCTAAAATAAATATTCGATATTGGTTGACACGTTCTTTAGAGTAAAAAATGATAACAGCTCGGTTCGTTTATACCCTACTATAAGAGTACATTAGATGATTATATATCAAAACCGCTTTCGCATCTGTAGTGAACTCTTAACAAAAATTTAAACATAAGATAAAAAAATCATTGCTGCAAGGTGTATTTATTTGTGATTCATGTAGAGGAGAAATTGTATTGTACAGGAACAGACATAATTTTGTATCTTAAAATGTTAAGATATTCATAATGTTCTAACGTGTGCAGAATTAACACTTTAAATCTCAGTAATTAATTACATTGGTTTACTGTTTGCCGCCAGCTAAAACACACTAAAACCTGCATTTATCCCACAGAATATAATTTTTGGGTACCGTGTGATTCTTATAACAAAGAGGGACTCTTTCTCTAAACACCATTAAGAGATTGAGTTTTCTAGCAGAGAAGTAATGTGTTTCTTGTGAGGTACGGACTGAACTTCTATATATTATTTATAAGAAAATCAGTATTTACAGGTATAGTGTTAATCGAATTGATAGAGGGTTCATTTCAAATAGGGCACGTAGATACACACTGTGGCTTTTGGACTTACTGTATGAAGCCGGACTACTAAAGTGTTACCAATTAACGAGTCCCGAACACAATTTATATAATATTTTTCCAAATCATGCGTAAAATATAAGCAGGTTGTAAAGATAGCACAAATTTTGTTCTAGAGATCTACATTGAAAATTGTTAAATACATTTCGTTTTGATTGTGTTCGTCAAATGTAGCCTCTATTTAAATGAAGCTCAACTCAAACATCGATTGTCTCTTCGCACAGAGGATTAGAACAAGGCACAAACTGTGCAGCCAGTTATGGTCTATGGCTTTTAGTTTGGTGAATAAACGACTAGATGTAGGAAAAATAATTTGTTGCTTTGCAATGTGAATAGCTCAGTGTTTGTCACTGTTAAAGCATGATTGACTTTCATCACTAATTTCGTTCATATTCAGGCCACGTTTTAAGTACATTACCTGGTAGCATATTCAACTGACTTCCGGCTCAACAATGCCGTCTGGGTGGGCAAATATATAGATGTGTCTAAAATAATGGGTTTATTTCAGCTGTAAATGAACGTTAGGAACAATGAGGTACGCACGATTAAACGAAAAAATCATTTCTATTTCTATGAAGCGTGAAGAGCTGCCTAACAGCAGGGTACTGATGAAACCTGAATTGCCTTGCGTCGCTATGTCGTTCAGTTTTGCCGTGTTTTATGTTCGTTATTTATTAGAGAATTCAGTTGATTCCTCAGATTTTTCATGTGGATGTGAATCTAGAAAAAATGATTCACGTATACAATAAAATAACTCCCAAGGGCACTTGTATATTTAATAGGTCTATCATCAGGAAGTACTTACTTACTTACTCATGGAGCTGAACCCTTCTTGAGGAGCGGCCAATTCTTCAGCTACTCAAGAATTTCCCAGCATTTTATGGTACCCGAAAGTTCATTACCGTGATCACAAAAGCCTCCACTGGTCTCTATCCTGAGCCAGATCAATCAAACCGATACAATTCCATCGTATCTAAGATCCATTTTATTATTATCCACCCACCTACGCCTTGGTCTTCCCTGTGGTCTTCCTTCTGGCTTTCCCAACAATATCCTATATGCATTCCTTTCTTCTCCCCCATTCGTGATACATGCCCTGCCCACCTCATCCTCCTTGACTTGATCATTCTAATTATACTTGGAAAAGAGTACAAGTTATGAAGCCCCTCATTGTGCAGTTTTCTCCAACCTCCTGTCACTTCATCTCTCTTCGGACCAAATATTCTCCTCAACACCCTGTTCTCAAACACCCTTAGTCTATGTTCCTCCCTTAATGTCGGAGACCAAGTTTCACGCCCATACAGCACCACAGGCAAAATTATAGTTTTTTGCATTCTAATTTTATGTTTCTGGACAGCAAAGGGGAAGACAAAAGGTTCTGAACTGAATGGTAGCAAGCGTTACCCCAGTTCAATCTCCTCTTAATTTCTATCATCA
The DNA here is from genome assembly GCF_002891405.2 of Cryptotermes secundus. Taxonomy (NCBI): domain Eukaryota; kingdom Metazoa; phylum Arthropoda; class Insecta; order Blattodea; family Kalotermitidae; genus Cryptotermes; species Cryptotermes secundus. The sequence goes on from NW_019739213.1 coordinate 1,030,405, forward strand.
GGAAGGCATATAAAAATATTGTACGGGTCCATCTTCGAGAATACTCGTTTTATCCCTAAGACTTTTCATTTTGACTATGCATTTTCACAAAAAATATAATTTTTCTTACACCAGCTCGTCCTCTGCCCTCAGACGAAAGGTAGAGGAAGAGAAACCGGTTCCCTACAGGACAGAGATCATCTTCTTGGTCCTGTAGGGTAAGCTTCTCCTTCCTGTTCTCTTCGAGGGCGGAAAGTGCCCGAAAATGGATGTTTTGTGTCTTAAGATATAAAATGGATAAATGAAAAATAAAGGTATAAGAATTCGATAAAATTATGTGTTTATTTACGTGCTTACACAAAAACTCATAGAAAAATTAAAAAGTAAACACGGACAAATCCCGTATTTAAGCATCCTGTTGCATTATTTTATCTAACACTGTTTATTGTACTGCAGAGTCCGTCAAAAATGCAACAAATTGTTCCCTCTTTCTTGCACTTTCACTTTCGATACAACATGTTTCGGCCCTAATTGGCCATCTTCAGGTGTCTTACTATGCTAAAACTGCTACACTGCATAAAGTGTGCAGTCTCATATGTGACGAAGGGACAATTGTATTGCAGTGCAGCAGTTTTAGCATAGTAAGACACCTGAAGATGGCCATTTAGGGCCGAAACACTTTGTGTCGTAAGTGAAAGTGGAAGAAAGAGGGAACAATTTGTTGTATTGTTCACGGACTGTGTAGTCCAAAAAAACATTACAAACACGAACAAAGATAAAAATAAAAGACATATATAGAAAAAAGTACAAAGGTACATGAATGGTTTATACAATAACCGATAAATTAGTTCAATCACGCCCGCTATGTTGCCGTGAGAACAAATATGAATATACATTTTAATCATCAATTAATTAATATTTTAATAATTAAAATGTACAGTTAAAATAAACAATTTTGGTTCCAAATACATCAACATTTTCATGTGTTAACCATCGTAAATGCCGGTCACGGTAGCCGAGCGGTCTAAGGAGTGCACTGTCTTCGCTCGCTCGGAAGCCGGGATTGTGAGTTCGAATCCCACTCAGGGCATGGATGTTTGTGTGCGTTTTTCTGTGTTTGTGTACAGGTAGAGGCCTTGCTACGAGCTGATCACCCGCCCAAGGAGTCCTACCGAATGTGTAAGATCTAGAAAAACCGAAGTGAACGGAGAAGTTCATGGAGGTAGGCCTAGGCCCACTGGGGCTGTAGTGCCAAGGAAAAAAAAAACATCGCAAATGGAGGTGATAATGAAGAATTATTAGGCTTTATCAGGTAAATATGACGCAACAGACGTCAGTGTCAGTGCTTCACGAATCCCTCTCATCAGTCTATACATCTATATATGTCTCCCATAATCGTTGCTAGGCAAAGGCTACGTAAAAACATCACCGCATCAAGAAATACATATGTAGCAATACAATAAATTTTGGACTCATCATTGTATATGCGGTGTTCATGTATCAAAGGAAAGTAGACGAATCATTCTTCCCAGAACTTCTTGCTTCACTATTTTTTGACAACTGTTAGGCTGGAGACTCTACGTCAAATGATATAATTATAAATGTTCTTTACCTGCCATGCTGACTATGAGAAGTTACAACCCTCCTCCCTAATACCAGTATCTCTCTCTGTGCATAGCTTCTGCACGAGATTCGAAATAGGGAGTTAAATGAAACGGATGGTTGCCAAGGCAACTGAACTCTCGTGAAGTTATAAAGTTATTGCGCTACAAAGCCTCTGATACTTGAAATGATGAATACTTTCAAATCGTCTGTAGGTCTCCTGCTAAGCCATGGTTTGCTACGTGTTCTGGAAATCATTGTGTTCAGCAGATCAAAGCAATGCGCTTCAACTCCTGAAATACGTTTCTCATTACAGTACACAGAAAACAGCACGATGTTGCATTGCATATTCAATTAAATTGTGAAACGAACATCCCATACATGTCACTGTATTAAAATGACAAGTAGGGCGGATGTTGACAATGGATATTTTCTTCGACAAAATAGAAAATGTGCCCCATGACTAAGTAGCCCTGTGGAATACACATATCTTTCGAGAAGATAATGGTCACTCTACTGGCCAAGTAATTCCCCATCCTTCACGAAACCCAACTGTTTACAGTAGCCCGCCATTTGCCGTATCATATGACAGATGAATACAGGTCATGCCCTCATCACATATTTCTTAAGATTTATTTAAATATTACGAGAAGGTGGGATAGCGCAGTCGGTATAGCGACTGGCTACAGGCTGAAATTCGAGTCCCAGTAGGGTCAAGAATTTTCTTTACTCCACGTTGTGCAGACTGGATCTTGGGTCCATCCAACCTCCTACTAAATGGGTAACGGGGGCTGTTTCCCCGGGTGTAAAGCGGTAGGAGCGTGAAGCTGACAAATGACCTCCAGATAGTGTCAAGGTCGGCCGTGCCATAGCTCAAGCGGTTAGTCGCTGGCTTCCCACCGCGGCGGCCCGGATTCGATCCCGGGGTCAGGTCAAGTGGGATTTGTGGTGGAGAAAGTGGCGCTGGGGCAGGTTTCCTCGGAGTATTTCGATTTCTCCTGCCAATCTTCATTCCACCAATTGCTCCACAATCACCTTCACCTATCATCTGGGGCTGGTACAATAGGCCAGAAGTGGCCGCAGTAGAAGGTGACTTAGTCCCACCCCACTAGCAATAAAAAAAATAGTGTCAATGTCAAGAAAATATTTATCTATACCTCCACTTCCCCATGCGGCTTCATGGCGTAGTGCTTATATAAGGAAACAGAGGTACAAATTTTCCTTTTATTTACCTTACTCCCATCTACACATAAAATCTTCTAAATGAAATTTCCATTTAGATATTCGATTAGAATTTTGTATGAGTTTCTCAAGTGTTAAGTTCGTGCTACGTGATCCACTAACCTGCACTCCTCCTGTAGTAAAGAACTCGCATTATGAAGCGATTATTGTTCAGGTTTCTCCTGTTTTTTGCTACTTTCTCCGTCATATCCCGCAGTACCCTATTCAATAAAACCTCTGAGGGTACCTTGTTTTCTTACTTTTGGCTAAAAAAAAGCAAGTTGCACATTCGTACAAAAGAGCAGGAAAAATTAGGCAAATAATTTTGTAGGCACATACTTTAACTTTCAGGTTTTTGTACAGCACACAGGACGGTAAATATTCTGAACTAGACGGTAAGGAAGAAATCCCCGAATTTAACTGTTTCAAATTTCTTTGTGAATGCAATCTTTAATTTCTGTCATTTTCAAGTATTCAAAATTTTCTGTGACGTTCTGACTCCATATAAGCGGGTGTAAATATGTTATTTATCAGCATATAAAGGGCTCAGAATAGCGCTGCAGTTCGGTAGAATGATAGCGAAGTTGCAATACAATTACGCACAGTCATATCACTTAACCGTGGCACTCGTGACGTCACTGCCAAATGGTTTTCTCCACTCAAATATGACTCGTATTCTCCAGTCCACTTCCATAATTCATCCCCCTAAAGTTCTCTTACCCTACTTTATATCTTCTCTTTCTTTATCAGCAAAATGCAAGAATTTCTCGAGTGGCATTACTACGCCCACTACATGATCCACGCTCCGGCGAATATTCTAGCGGAAAGACTTGCGGAATCACGCACTACGGGTTTGCTGTTATCCTCAGTCTGCATTAACCGGCCCACGCCGTTTATAATCGATTACTATGGCATATATTCATATATATGTGTATATATATATATATGTATACAGTAAGATATCAGTAATTCGGACCCTTGTCCAAATTAGTGAAAATCCAAATTATAAAATCGCTGCTAAATGTTATTCTAGCATTCATTTCATTAGAAAGAAAATAATGTGACATGACGCCTGAAAGCCGGAATAGTCCATTGTTAGACAATGGCTCGCTAAAACACGTATCCGCGGCAAAGTTTATGAGGCACGCAGGTGAAGAAGTCTCTAATGCCATAGATGCATATATTTGAGAAGAAAATTCAAAGGGACGTGTTCATTCATGTAAAAAGATGCCTTTGAAGAGGAGGTAAACACATTAACCATTTAAACACAGTGGTTGCCGTATGTACAATCTAATTTAATATTTGAAACATCAGGGTATCTTCTTTCAAAAATGTTATGTATAACTTTATTTTAATTAACAGAATAAAGAGCAATTACTTCTGTACATAACATTAACCGAATAGCTTTATATGATTAATTTGCTGATATGCATTTTATGCTAAACATAAGATGCGAAATCGCCATCTAAGTAGGTGTACAGATACTCGTAAACTACGTATATTCTTATGATGAATAAATATTATTAAACAGCGATGTGGTTTGGTCATAAGTAATCATCTCTAAAACCACACAGCGATGACACAAAACATTTCATACTGACATCGTAAAACAACGATAATGAGGCAGCAATACACACTGCAACGACGCATGTAATTATCAAGAAAGTTGCTTTAACAACAATTCACATAAATTAATTTTAATATATTCATATATGCTAATAACAAAGGGTGGGAAATATCTTGAGAAGCTGAGAGAATATTCGCTTATAAAGAAAGAACATGAACCAAGGAACGAGCTTTTTTCAAAGTAACGTATGATCAGAATTTTAGGAATCATCAATTGTACCAATGAGCATTCTGTTTACAAAGACACACATCGGTCTACACCTGGTTTAACCTTCAGTAAACGTGAGACACAAGGATGCGCACTGTAGTCAGAAGCCATCACATGAATTTAACGAAACTATCAGACTCGAACCCCGCGACCTTCCGGCTTGTAGCATAGTGTATCAACTAATTACACTACCACGTAACGCCCTGACTCAATGATACATTTCGTAAAATGGTAGGACTTCGAGTGAATAAATGAATGTTGATAATGTGGAAGGAAACAGCAGTGACTTACTCTCCTGGGATTTGTTTCGAGGGTTGAGAGAGAGAGAGAGAGAACAAAAGATTTCTCGGTCTCTGGGCCGAGGTTTCTGGAAATTCCAAATATGAGGCAGGAATGAAAGCCACTCCACCGCCATGTTTGGCCGTTCCTCTGATGTAGAACTTGTCTGTTTTTCGTTGCTCACATTTCCGACCCCTCTACGTTTATGTGTGTGTGTGTGTGTGTATCTTACAGTCAAATTTGACCACGCGTACAGCTCGGAGTAGTAAGGCACCAAGTCGATAATTATTTACAAGATAGATATTTCACCTTTATCCGACTATAAGAACGAAGAAAAGGAAACTACAAAAAAGTCGAATATTGATATTATCACATGTACGAATGACTACAGATTGGTTTGGATTTGAGACTCGATTTACTGAACACTTACACGCACAGTTCGTAACTACAAGTACTTATAGCTCCATCGCTATTCTCCACACTTTAAAATCCCTAGAGGACACGCTAAGTCTTGTCAGTCTGCTTTCACTAGTCGTTTCCCGGTAACGGATCTTAACAATGAAGATTCCTCAGCTTCTGTGCTGAAGTCGTTACCCCCTGGCTAATACTCATAAGTCAAAACTGACTTATTACTCTAATTGTCCTGTTAATAACATCTCGGCACAGACCGACTAGATCACCGTTCCTCTGTTGTATCTCAATTATTGCTTATTACCAATCCGTTGGCTAGCAGCAGCGTTGTTTGTTTCGCGGTCGTTACCTAGCAACGGGTCTCCACATGCAACAATATTGGCGACTCTTGAGATGTTTATTAGGACGAAGTAGGATAAGGCACTGAACTGAGTCAGAATAATGGACTCAGTTCACAAATGGACTAGTGATTGAAGTGGTTATGAATTTTTTCCACACATTTATTATTAATAATCTGCAGGATAAGCAATAAATGTATACGTTCAATAAGTACTGGCTCGTGAATGAGTTATGTCCAGTGGCGTAACTCATATACCTTTTTCTGTTCACATAGGTATTATTTTAATTCTTGTACTGGGGTTTTACTCAGGTCTGTCTGGCATATCTTTCAGTCTTTGTGTATCGTAGTTTCATTATTAGCTAATAGATTCGCTGCTAGTGCATTAGTGTGGATTCCTCATTTTCTTATGTATTTGGCACTCCACTTTCTTATTTCACTGAGCACTGTGATCGTTTATAGATCTCCATGGATCGTGTGACTGTTTATGTACCAAGGTGCGTTCAGAATGGATAGGAGAGCCTTTGACCGAAAACGCTGGAAGATTTCGATGTTGGAATTGGTAGCTGTCCCACATAGCTGAATTCTTAAGTCCATATGAGTGTGAGTACTGTTTCGTACAGAAAGAGTTTGCTTTCTGTTGATAGTGTTGATCTTCTGAGTAGCCGTTCATTTGTTTCGCTTTAGGGTTGAGCTGTTTTCTTTTGGATTTGATGTGCTTTGCACATGTCAGTCTTCTATCCAGATGCTTGCCCACGTATTTCACTTTATTCTTCTGGGTTATATCAACATTGCCCATTTTCGCTGTCGGACAGGTTTCCTTGCGTAGAGTGAATGTAATATGCGTGGATTTTTTTTTATTTTATTTCTTGCAAATTTACAATCTACTCCATAGTAACAATATGAGTAATAAGTAAATGGTTTAAAATTTGAAACCTTGTCACGGGTACAATTAATTAATGGTTCTCGGTGTGATATATTGGTGCATTTGCTTGGATTTATTGGAATTCTCTATTTCTTTGCCCAATCGTCGGTCTTATTGACGGTGGCTTGGAGTTTCATTGAGAACATCGCTGGAATGAGTATGAATGAAAATGAACATTTCTGAAAAACAAGTGTTACACAAATCGTCCCTTGCATATAAAGAAGAACAAGAGTCCGTTGTGTGGTCCTCACTAGACAGAAACGCCTGCATTTCGCGGGAAATCTAAAGATGGCGGTGAATGCACAGGAGGCAGAATAGTGTGTCGTGTGTTTCATTTTCGCGTGCATGTTATACGGGAAAATTTAATTAGACCTTGAATATTTTAACAGATGGCTGCTTTCAGTTGAGGCGACATTTTATATCAGCGGAAAGGGAAGCCCGTAACTCTGGACAAAGGTTGTGACTGATCTGATGAAGATCACACGGGAGATGTTGACTGTCATGTGAGAAGACTGGGCTTTCCGTTATGAAATCTGTCGTGTCCACGAAGGAGGTTGCGTTGAGTGATAAATCTCCCAACTTAGTAGGTTAAATATGCTAAATATTAAACAGCAAAGTTTCTAAGTTTATGTTTCCCAGACGGATTTCCTTCTATTGCCAGACTCGAATCCAACCTGAATACCGCTCAACTAAATAAATTTAACAGTTATTTTTTGTGGATATCTTGTCCTCTTACCATTCTGAATCCTGAACTTTACTGGAATAATGTTTAAAAACAGTTCCTGCTTCATGGATAAAGACTATGTTTCACTGCTAAGACAAGAGGTTAATGATGTCTTCTATTCGGAAATATTTCCTGTTTGTTCTGACAAACATATGATACACATAAATAAATTCTGAGACTCAGTGTTAGGGCATTATAAACTTAAAGCAAGTGGGACATAGGTGACCACTGTGCCTTGAAATGTTAAGCCTAATGCTTCCAGCGATGTCCAGCACTGCATGCAGGGTCGTGATCAGCATTGCATATGATGGTGACAGCAGATGGTACCATAGAACGCCTGGCTAATATTGACTGCATCAGACAAGCACATGGCTGCTTGGTATGAGCAAACATGCAGGGGATGTGTCCCAGACGACCAGTGACTTGTGCCATATGCGCCATTGTGTTCACCTCGTTCCATGCAGTTAGAGAAGAGTGACGTTAATGGCACTATATAATAATAGTCCATTGAAAATGAAAAATGCATTCACAGTGTTTGAGCGAGGGTATGCCTGAAAGCATTGCCTACACTTCAATAAAAAAATTCCAAATCAAATCTTAAAAAAAATAATTTTCCCGTTTAGTTAAGGCAATTTTGTATTAATGTAGAGCGTTCAGTGATACAAGGGAATTGCCTGGTTGAGGTATTGAATCCCTATATTAAATTTACATTTGTTTTTATTAGTAAGTCTGTATATTAAAAAAACTGTACTTGTTTTTCATAATGAAGCAGATTATAAGCTAGCTCCATACAGCAATATCCTACTTTAAAATGTGATAATCCCTCAGATAGTCAAGATAACTGGGATATTCCTAAAAAATCTGCAGTTTAATGGCGCTCTAACAAGGGCCAACTGGATCCTACTTCTCTATGTCAATTTCCAGTATGAACCTACATGCTCCACTGGACCTTCCAAGAAGTCCCTTTCTTTCAGGCCCTCAAATAAAATTTTCTTTGCTTCCTATTTTTAATACGTATCCTACGTGACTCACCAGGCTCATCCTAGTTTATTTAATGGTCCCAATAATATGTTATTAAAATAGAAATTATGGAGCTGCCCATTATCCAGTTTTCGCCAGACGCTTGTTAAATTATTTCCTCTTAATTGAATTTACCTAAGGTTCATTTAACGGGAGTCTCAGTAGCTCAAAGTTGGGGGGGGGGGCGCTTAATGACAAGATGATTGTGAACATTGTTTGCATGTTGCTGTTTATCATTAAGGGTACTAACGTGGCCGTCAGCACAATAATATATGAATAAATAAAATTAATGTGTAACAATTGTTGTTATACATACCGTTACCTATAAGTTCCTATCCACGTAATCATCTTCGAGTGGTTTGTATGAATATATGCAGTCGTTATTGAACTGTCTGACTGACATGTATCCATATTAATAAATATAATAATGTAAGTATTTTCCTTGAATTTAGGGTACGTATCGTGTAGGTAACTCTCTTATAATATGTTAAAGGTTAAAGTTAAAAGTTAAATATTAAAATTAGGTAAATGAATAAAAGAGAATATATAAGGCTTGAAGCTTTCACGGCGGTGACTATGAAGAAAGCAGTCTTCTGGGATTTGGCACCGTGTATATGTGGTGTTAACCGACGTTTCGGAGGAACGTATCGCCTCCATCTTCAGGGTAGAAGAAAAAATATAAGAAATCTGCAATCTGCTTTTACCCGTTCTCACGGTCTCTTCGTTTTGCAGATTTCTTATATTTTTTCTTCTACCCTGAAGATGGAGGCGATACGTTCCTCCGAAACGTCGGTTAACACCACATATACACGGTGCCAAATCCCAGAAGACTGCTTTCTTCAAAAGAGAACGTAGTTGGGTTCACCTTGGTATGCACGTCATGACGGATTACGTTCCTGTTTCGTCGGTGTTACGTAAATCTTCAGAGATGTGCGTTGCATGTTCAGTTCAAAATAATTTTTCTTACTTTCGAGTGAAGAATAGAGACGGGTTTGTGGAAATTTTAGTGACTGGATGTCTTAGAAGTATGTAATGAAGTTCGAAGATTTCTTTCTTAAATTTACGCTGATATTCTCTTTGTTGTGTATTGTGTTGTGTATGCAACTGACCGGTGCATACCGAACTGTAAAGGATGTAGATCGATCAGAACATGAAGCTGACCACTCGCCTACATTTACTTCCGAGGTCAAGATTGGTGGAACTACATATCCACTCGCGCATGCGCCTTCATGCCGTAGTGGTAATTGGGCAGACGATAGCTTTACCTTGACCTTCACCTTTACCAAAGGCTGTATATGGTAGCTGTCATGATCTTATTTGAGAGCATTTGTCTTGAAGATTTCAGAACAAGCACGACAAACCTCAGGACAGCAGGTTTCTGACACGGGATCTCTCGAAGGGGGGGGGGGCACCCGATATATATGCAGATATACAACTGATAGATTTAAATGCCCACTCTCCCCGACATTGTATTAGATTAACCGGAAATGAGCAGAACATCATGAAGTTGCTGGTTATTCATAACCAAACTTGGTTTAAAGTAAGCCCCAGTTATAGGATAACCTTAAACATATGTCTAAAAACACTGGAAACACTGCAGTTAAATTCGATTGCTCGCAGCTCAAAAGTAAACCTAACTAAAGGCAATGTTGAACGCCCAGAAGTGTATGTTGCATTGGAACGGAGAAAGGCAGGAGAGTTAATGAAAGTTGGCAACCATGTAATGGGGAGTACAGCCTAGTCCAATTCTGATAATATTGACTGGGACATTAACACCGGCAAGACAACACTGCATCACTTCACTCCAGTTGCAGGAGGGGTGGGTCTGCTGGCAGTGATTTCCATAATAAGCTGAGAGAAGCTACGAGAAATTAACTGCACACTGTCCGCTCTCATCTGCCCACATTATAGCATGTTGTGGTTCTCTGGGCTGCGTAATCTGTGTCATCTTCCTCAAAGCTCTTATACTTTATGATTTTATGAAGCTTATATCCATATACGATATTACTTCGAGTATAAAACTCACTTTTTACGCATTCTTTCCCATTGGAAAATTGAGATGCCTCTTAATTTCAAGAAATGCGCAGATTTCTATTTATTTTCCTTAAAACCCAAATTCAAAAATTTGATGTGTGTTAAATTCGAGGACGTCTCATATTCGAAGAAATACGGCAATTGTCTGATTTTCTCGTTATTTCGGAACAAACGTAACAATGGCGTTGTAACAATAAAAATTGGTTCTTTTAATAGCCCAGTTCACTTACTTGTTAAAGCAAGACAGAGTTACGGTATCGTAGAATCTGTGTGTACATCCGTAATAACAACTTCTAATTAAGTTTCGGATTTCAGTGAAACTTTTTATGAACACAATGCTGACTGACGCCACCAACCGTAACGCCATAATGGCTTTGGGAATTTTCTTTATTGCTAGTGGGGTGGGACTAAGTCCCTTGTCTTGCGGCCACTGCTGGCCTATTTTACCAGCCCCAGATGATAGGTGAGGGTGTTTGAGGAGCAACTGGTGGGATGAATATTGGCAAGGGAAACCGAAGTACTTGGAGAAAATCTGCCCCAGCGCCACTTTGTCCACCACAAATCCCATTGGGAAATAGTTAGACGGGTAAGACACTAGCGCCATTTTCAAGTATATCCTGCATTGAAATTTGATCTGGTGATGAGAATTTCGATAACTATCGAATCGTCAGTACAATTTTTTTCGTCTAAAATAACATGGCGACCGCTGATATGATTTCAGCTTTCTGTCTGACGGTGGTAAAATATAGACAATTAGAAAGTGCATAGGCTGTGTGAGAGATTATGCGTGTAACTGCTTGCCCTCTGAAGGACAATTTTATACATTCTTAATTACAAATACGGTGGCACTGTGAAATTCTGACGTCATTTATAATAAATTTAATGCAATAACAAGGCTGTGGTAGTTGAAATAATATAATTTTTTCATGTTCTTATATTCTGTTGCTTCCACTTGGAGCATAGGGCATTTCTGAAAGTCTTTCTTTTCATTTCGTTTTCTTATTCTAAGACAGTCTGTAGGATTCTTTGGACGGGGGGTTCTGCCCGTCGAAAGGCAACTACCTAACACATTCACAGAATAAACACAGACACCCATGCCTCAAGTAGGATTCGAACCCATGATCCCTGTGTTCGAGCGGGTGAAGACATTTAATGACTTAGACTGCTCGGCCACAACGATCGGAGAAATAAGAGGCAAGAATTGTTAAAATTCCGAGGATAAATGTCTCTCTTGTGATTCTGATAGGAAATAGTCCGTGCGTAGGAATACAAACGCCTGACTATCGTAGTCAGTGGTCACCACTCGGAACTCTTAATTCAAGATTGAAGTTAACATTCCGACTTTTATATTTAAAACGTCGCAAACGCGCAGGGAATCCGTGTAACAAATACATAGAGAGACAAATACGTAACTAAACAAGGGGCATGACGATGAAATGGCAAAGCATGAGACCAGACACACACGAATTCTACGTAAATACAGAGTCGGAAACCAGTCGATACAGTATCATTTTCTGGAAACCAAATCAAATTTCAGGACAAAAAAGTCGATTTTTTTCTTTAAAAGTCAAAAAGTGACAAAATTGTGAGAAGAGTCGAATATAAATTTAGAGTGTTTTCGTAGAACCTAGGCTTATACGGTGTGTTAGTTCTAATAATTATGCTACGTTTTCATATGTACGGGACTTATTCTATTTTTCACTCTTAACTCATTTAAGAGGTCTAACGTCCTTGTTCTTCCAGAGTTTTCGTAACACATTGATCAGTAGAGGCGTGGTGTAGTGGTTAGCATGCGTGACTTGTGAGCGGGAGGTTGGGGTTCGAAATCTAACCATAGCTTTTAGGCAGTGCCATAGCTCAAGCGGTTAGTCGCTGGCTTCCCACCGCGGCGGCCCGGATTCGTTCCCGGGTCTGGTCAAGTGGGATTTGTGGTGGAAAAGTGGCGCTGGGGCAGGTTTTGGTCCGAGTACTTCGGTTTCCCCTGCCAATCTTCATTCCACCAACTGCTCCACAATCACCATCACCTATCATCTGGGGTACAATAGGCCAGAAGTGGCCGCAGTACAAGGGACTCAGTGCCACCCCACTAGCAATAAAAAAACCACGTTGATCACTATTTGAACACACACTACATGACATGTGAAGGATTTTAACTTAACTGCGAAAGATTAGGCAGTCTAGAAGTACAAGCTACATCAACCAGCGGTGTAATAGTGTCGGTTTAGTGTTATAAGGGGCCTGCTACTTTGCAGATATGGATCCTTCTCTTGTCTGAATTACACCGGCCAAACAGTTTAGATTGCAGACACTCTGCAAACTGCGCATCATTAAGGGCTCGATAAACTTCTCGAAATAAGACGTCCATAGCGAGCTCTCAGCTCTTCCCTGCGTCCATCGTTCCAGACTCTCGACAACACTTTCGAGCTTCAAATGCATGTAAATATATTAATTCTTAAAAATTCTGTTCATACGTCACAGTTAACACACTGAATCACACATTACAAAAGCCAACAGAATTTTGTTGTCAAATAATGCATGATTATTCTGAGAACAAAGCGAAACCATAATTGCATTCTGTGGGGGAACTGCAGAGTTTTATTGTTAAAGCAGTTGCCACATGTTGTTGCGTATGTGCTTTAAAGGGTTAACACTGTTTAATTACTAATTACGGTCCCTGTCATTGTCAAGAGCTCAAAAGGTTTTCTCAATTAATATAAAATATCTATCCTTTTTAAAATATCCCTATCTATTTTTGCAGTTAAATTTGTATTACGTAATTTATCATTTAGTACACAGAATCATGGACTTAAATGAGATATAATTTCTAATTAACGCCCGCTGTCAAGTATGATATAATAAAGAGGACTGAAACGACTGAATGCTATTTTTGGGTATGAATGTTGTTGTTGTCAGCACTGAGACTGATATGAGGTGTTGATCAGTATGAATCAAATGAATAAATTAACTGTGAGTACTGCGAGCACTTATACACACTCTAGTGACAACCAGCCATTCAATAATTATAAGTCGCGTCGTGCTGACAGTGTTGCTAATGGTAAAAATATCTAACAACTTCTCTGGTCTATACTTCATATTTTACAACACCGGATTCATCTTGTGAGCAAGGAGAAAAATATTTCCGTCAGGAAATCAGTGTCGTTATTCAGAACAGCACATACACATAAACTCAGTTAAAATATTTTTTTTCTTTCAAACAACAGTCGAAAGAGTAAGTATTTAATACACATCACTACAGTTCAGCTGTTGTTTTGAATAAGGGAGCAAAATTGTCCCTCGTTCTGAGTTCCTTTAAGAGAAAACCAAGAAGAGAGGGTGCTGTAAAGAAAATTTAGTTTTATTAAGGAGGAAGTACGAGTAAAGAGAGGTTCGAAAAATATTACGAACAAGGAGTTTCAAATATCGTAAATACTTTCCCCAGTAATTTTGTTGTTACCGTAATCGGATATAGGAGGATGATGTGGGTGGAGCATAAAGCACGCATGGGTAAGATTAATGATTCATAATAACTTTTAGCCCCAAAGTCTACAGCGAAAAGACAAATATATAACCTAAACATGTTGCAGCAGACATATATCGTCATATAGTGTTGTCATTATATTCATGATATACCCTCACTCAAAATATTACAAGTCTGGTCTGAAGGATTGGATAATTATTCAGAAGAAAGAAAAGGACAAAATATTATAATTCACTCTGCCGATATATTGATGCTTTATGTGCTAAGAAGGAAAATTTATTTTCATTTTTTTCATCAGTAATCTGTCATACATGGTCTCTTTGTTTTTGGAAAGAGACTATCCAGGAAAATTGATAATGTGGTAGTTTTTCCATTTGCTTTCCACATCGCAGTAGAACAGCCGTTCAAACCACTCTGGTCGCGCCTGTTGCTATACGAACTTGAACCATCTCGAGCATCATTTGCTCTGTGCTTCAAGTCGCTGCTTCCGGCATGTTTCATATTATTCGTAAATTTGTTACTACATAAATATTCAATATTTTTCAACAAAGAAAGACTGTGGCGCTTCCGCCTCTTAAAGTTGAGGCGTGGTGTGTAGTATTAGTGATGGAAGCAGGTTAATCACTATAAAAATGGATTTGTTTTAGTGGCTGACCCTCATGTCAAGTTTAATGAAAACCTGTCACTTGGTCCAGAGCTAGTACGGAAAGAGTCACAGAGAAATTAGACCATAAGCCTCTGTCTGTTTATGAGATGAAATTAGGACGAAATTAATTAAAGTTACATGATTTTCACTGTTCCAGAAATCGAATGTAAATATAGGATTACTGACAATATAAAATTTTTTGAAAACTGACCCACAGAAATATAAACATGACTGTCAGTCGTAATGTGACGGATTCTTTACTGATCGCTCGAGAAGATCTGTTGAGATTTTGAGAATTCTAGAGTTTATTCAGATAGAATTTTCCAGCAGACATACTCACTTTATTCTGAAATAAAGAAGATTGCTGACAATGAAGAAAGTCGTCTTCTGGGTTTAGGCGCCGTGTATTCTTCGTTTTGGCCGACGTTTCGGAGGAACGTATCGCCTCCATCTTCAGAGCAGTAGCTGCTCTCTGCATTCCAAGCCATTCAACTGCTCTGAAGATGGAGGCGATACGTTCCTCCGAAACGTCGGCCAAAACGAAGAATACACGGCGCCTAAACCCAGAAGACGACTTTCTTCATTGTCAGCAATCTTCTTTATNCTTCATAGTTATCGCCGTGAAAACCTCAAAACTTACAAAGATTGCTGACAATTTGAAACGAGAGATTTGTAATCGTCTCAACTTAAGGTAAAGTGTTAGCCAACACCGAGTTTTTCAGGAACTATGAGAGCAACTGTTCCACTATCGACACTTTCTGTTTGAGTAACCACGCAGCAATATTGAACTTCGATACCGTTTAAAAGAAAATAAAAGAGGTCCATTGGACTTCGCTGCAAACCACCATAAGGACTGACCTATCAAGAGGATATTGAAAATTGGATTTCCTTCCCAACACCGGGTGTCAGAAAAATTAAAAGAGAAGTCTCCTGGCGAAGGTAGAGACAGGAATTATTGGAAAAGACTAATACGATTAAAAGGAAAAGGGTTTGATAGGAACTTATAATTAGTATTGATCTTTCCTGAAGGAAGGGAAGAGGCTGTGAAAAGTGGCGCAGTGCGACTTACTTCGCAGTAAGTTCTCGGGATGACATGAACACTGGAATAAATTCTAGGGTCCAAATTTAGTTTTAAAGTTTTAATTATACCGACAAAATTTCTCATGAATATATCTCGCTGAAAAATGAAATTTCGATAGGATTAGCAATGCCTGCACATATATTTATATCCTTTAATACTTCAAGAATGTGCGCTATTTTAAATTATTTTTCTTCGTGAAAATAGCATAAAAATAGAAATGTACATGAAGCGTAATGCGCTTCTTATCGTAATTTCCTTATTTTGAAGAAAATACACTAAGCTCGCGAGATCAGCTTGCTCTATCACTGTGCCTCTCACCTAACAAAGTTTGAAAGTCTGAACCGATCTTTATGGAAAGTGGTGTCTCGGGCCATCTGAGACCATCCGAATATAGTTTTTCATAAATTTCTGTCTTCAGTAATACCAACAGAACAGCTTCTAAGACTGTTTAGGTTATAAACTTAATTTTTTTTAATGCTAGTGGGGTGGGACCAAGTCCCTTGTACTGCGGCCACTTCTGGCCTACTGTACCAGCCCGAGATGATAGGCGAGGGTGATTGTGGAGCAATTGGTGGAATGAAGATTGGCAAGGGTAACCGAAGCACTCGGAGAAAACTTGTCCCAGTGTCACTTTGTCCACCAAAGATCCGACTTGAACAGACCCGGGATCGAACCCAGGCCGCCGCGGTGGGAAGTCAGCGACTAACCGCTTAAGCTATGGCACGGGCCAACCTTAATATTACTTGAATACCTATGCTGGAACTTGTATGTACATCATGTGACTGAAGTCATCTCAACGGCGTTCTTCTTAAATCCCCCCGATCAATAATATCAAAGTGCAGCCTCCAAAATTCCATTGTTTCATAGATTTCATTATATATTAAAGTTTCTGTTTTCTGCTTGTGAAATATCTTAATTTCTATAATGATGTGGTTTTCAGCAATTTCTCCCTTGAATGTTTTGTTATAATTTTGTTGAGTTTTCATGATGCCACCATAATTAATCAGTTGTGTTATCTTTGGCACATTGTTTGTGTGCCGTGACAGCGCAGTCGGCATAGCGACTGGCTGCGGGCTGGACGACCTAGAGGTCGTAGTTCGAGTTCTGAAGGAGGCAAGAATTTTCTCTCCTTCACGTCGTCCAGACGGCTCTGTGGCTCACCCAACCTCCTATACAATGGATAAAGGGGGTTCTTTCCCTGGCGGTAAAGCGGCCGGGGCCTGAAGCTGACCACTCTCCTCCAACTAGTGGCGAGGTCAAGAAAATGTGGATCTATAAATCCACTCTCCATACGCCTTCATGGCATACTGCTTACTTAGTTAAGCACAGGGACAACTTTACCTTTACTTTTACTTGTGAAATATTCAATTTGTAGTGAAAGGAAAACAGGCAATCGGTTCTTCTCAGAACTTCTTGTTCTTCATTACTTAATGCCAGCATGTAAATTACTGCGCCTTTGCTGAGGCTGAATTTTATCCAATTCCATATAATTTGGCTGTTAAATAATGTGCTACGATGCGGACTGGACTGGTCTGGCTCAGTGTATGGGCCACTGGTGGACTTCTGTCAACATTACAGTATACTGAACCTTCGGGTTCCATGCAATGTGAGAATTTTCTTGTCCGCATGAGTGCAGTTAGCCTCTGCAGAATAATTCTGTTCCATGAGGTTAGTTGGAATATGAAGCCCAGAATGGGCTTCGGGCCGCACGAGATGTATCGAACCTGCTACTGTGAAGCACGGGGCTGTTTCGTCCCTCCTCTCCTTCTTCCCCTTCGAGATTCCAAGCAGGATCCCACAACTTAGGGCACTTGCGATCGGTCCATGGTGACAGGACACCGGTGGTTTGAAGCATCATTCATTTGCCAAATGAGCATGAATTCGTCCTCACTTCACTTCGTCTGGCTGCCCGTATAATCAGCGATACAAAGGCCTCTACAAATCAACGCTTAGGCATCACTACACATTTAATTTCCTGCGCAGGCGGTGAGAAGTACACGCATGCGCAATGATCGACCTGGATGCCCTTCGGTCGCTTTCTCATGCGTAAAAGTTCATTCTCATAGTTTAATTTCAGTTTGATGGATTTAATTCTTGTTTTTTTAAAACCATCATGCTAATTTAATATTTCGGTATGTTACCTAACTAACGCAAGTTTTACTACCGCGTTCACACAGCCCGCCATTATTATTATGCCAGTTTAATCCTTTTCTAACAAAAATATAACACGGAGTCAACTTCTATTGCATTAACACTCTAGACTTGGGAAAACATTTATTTTTCGACATATCCTATACCAACACTGATAAACTTGTCCTACCGCTTTACCAGTATGCCGAAATACCCAACATAGAAGTCTTGTGACTGTTGTTTCAACCACTTCCGCACCCACGTTTTAACCTCTTCATCAGACAAAAGTTTGCTTCACGCGACAAACATTTCCCACCGTAAACAGGAAACACTTCTTTGGGATTAACATTTGCATTTAGTCTTTTGTGTATACAGAGCACAGTAGAACGCTGCTCTTCGGTAGTACAGCCTCAAGTACTGTCGCCATTTTGATTACCGCAACCACCTCTGACCATGCGCGTGCACTTCTCCTACCTATATTGTCATGAAGCTGGACTGTGCTGCTACCTAGTGATACAAATAGAAAACCTATTACGTCCATTACACCTATTTTATTTCCATTTGTGACATATTTACTGACTATCCCTCGTAATATGTCCTGAAGGCACAAAGGTAAAATTTACCAAGTGCTTAATTAATTAAAGACCATACCATGAAGACGTATGGGGAATTGGAGATATAGCTCTACCATTCTTGATATCGGATTTAGAAAGAGTGTGGTCAGCTTTTCCCGCTTTACCGCCGCTGAAAGAGCTCTCGGTATCACTGAATAGGAAGTTGGGTGCCTCCAGAATCCGTCTGGACGCTGCTGAGAAGAGAAAGATCTCCTGCCCCTACCAAGAATCAAACCTCTGCAGTAGCTATACCGACTGAGCTGACAGGATATTAATACGTGCAGATACAATGTAGTTACTATTTCGGATTCGGTAATTCTACTGAACGAATGGTATAGGTTTTCAAGTGTCAAAACGGAGAAGCACAATCTTTCTTGGCCTTACCAGTATTTTTTCTCCGAGAATTCATTTACCTTCTTAACTCACTAATCAAACCAATCATGTTGCTATGTTCCTGGCTGTACTTGACGGTTACGTTGAAATGCAAGGGTAATCGTGTCTTAGGGTCATGCATGAGAGATATATGCAAATATTGACTTTAAAGTTTAATGTTAAAATCCTTGTAGCTATAATAATCTTTCACTTTATATTCAATTTGGTAATATTACTCAAACAATGTAGAAATAAAAAAAATGCTATATCACAGCCTCCTGGCACATCATCTGTATCATCACTGTGCGTCACGTGACCGCTGCCTGTCCGTATAATTGCGTGACTTCCTGCTTCTGCAGCACCGGATGCCACGTCAGCCAATGCACCCTGTACGGTCGTCAGTAGCTGTAGGCCTACTTCAACATGGAAACCTAACGTAATCTCTTTGCAAATTGGCACCGCGTGTGTTTCATCTCCATATGGTAATTCAACGTACAACCCCTCCAGTCCGGTTCAACAGTTTACCCTTTGTCCCAATTCATTCATTCCCACTCACTACTGAAGCCTATTGCAAAAGCGCTGGTACTCTGTACACTCGTATCAAGTTATCATCCTCAACAAGAATATCTGGCGGGGTTCCTATGTGACGAACTGTATCATATTCTTAAATGTCTCAAAAGAAAAGAAAACTTGTACACCTAGAGCTCCCGAATGTGTTTCCCGATTTCTCTCCTATCAGTATAGTTTGGAAAGCAAATAACTTTATGATTTCTGTATTATGAAGGAACATATCTTCTGGGATACACCACCGTCTAATTGATTGAAAGTTTTCTTTCATCGGACATTCCTGCGTTATGTCCCAGAAGATAAGGCTCTTGACAATCGCAGTTCGCTGAAAGCTGACTTTCAGTGAACTATTCTGCGGTAGATTCCAGAAGATATCATCATTCACATTCGTAGTTTGTTGAAAGTTAACTTTCAGCGGACTTCTCCGCAGTGCATCCCAGAAGAGAGGATTATGAATAAGAGCAGTCCTCTGGGAGCTGCTTTCAAGGGACACTAGATGTTATATCTCAGTAGAGAGAACTCTTCATAAACACCGCTCTGAAGACCTCAAGTCCTGCTTTCTGTATCATATTTCTGTTCTTGTATTGTTCATTGGTATGGACCCATGAAGCATACATAAATCCAATAAAATGGAGTCTTCTAATTTGAAGATATCTTAGTCAAAAAAAAATATTGGATAATGAACTCAATGTCCTGCTCTACTCCATGCAAAATACTTCATCTACCTCAGAGAGAACTCTGCAATAAATTTACCCTCCCCGATCAGAAATGAATCTGCAGTGTTGTGTTAAGCGGTGTGAGAGCTTCATGCCTTTGTCGTGTTATATAACGATGCAATATGAACGGAAAGAACGATTTCAATTTCCTGATGCAAAATGCGAAACACAGTAGGAGAGACTCCCCTAGTGACTTAAACGATTTGCTTGAAATGAACTAGTTAAACATTAAAAAAATGTAGATGGGCTGTCTGCTGTTGCAGACATAGTAAGGGGCAACGGATTGTCTAACAGGGAGAGAGTAGGATAGCAACTCCTTTCAAAAGCGAACTTATTGCGTGAGCTTACGTGTCTCCAGGTTCCCAGTTCTAGCCACGTACAACTTGTACTGACTACGAACATTTTTAATGTGGGATCTCAAAGTTTCCTGCAGATAAACAGGTAAAAGGTAAAGCTATCACTCTGACAAGCCGTGGGCGTTCATAGAGTTGTGAGACGTCGAGGTTCCCACATTTTCTAGAAAATCGGCTTACAGATGGCGGTGAGGTTCTCAGCCTTACGCCCGGCCGCCCTTTACTCTCCAGGAAGATTCCTGGTACTCAAGTCTGTTAGTGGCTGAGTAGACCCCAGAGCCATAGTGCGGCTGGAAGGATTAGACCAATTGAAAAAATCCACCTCATCGGGACTCGAACCCGCGATCTTCCGGCTTGTAGCATAGCGCCTCAACCAACTACACTACCGCGCACCCCACAGAGGAGTTCCATTATAAATTAATATTCGTCAAGACTTTAAAGACATAACTCTTATCCCGGATCGCTAATCAGTAACTGGGGACACAAGAAAGCTGCTTTAAAAATGATTAAACGTATCTGAAACGTATTCCATAATCTCGGTGCGTATGTTACATTCAGATTTGTGACGACCGTTGTGCAGCCAACACAACTAATGCCAACAGGGTGTAAATCAGCTAGTACAGTAACATCTAAATGCCAGACAAAAGATTACTATTTGCTTATTTATTTATTTATTTATTTATGGCATAATTAGCAGTGCTGCCATGAGCTCAGAATAAATCTATGCAGTGTCGAAGGGTGCGATGATTTTTGCATGATTTGCAAAGGAAGTGCAAGGATGTGATCCTGCGATTTTTCACAGCATTATCCTTCCCCACTCCTGGAGGAAGTAAAAGAAACACCAAAACCCTCAAATAAGATAATCCGTATCCCAGCCGGGATTCGAAATGAGTACCTTACGAATACAAGTCAGAAGCGTCCCCCTTTAGACAGTCGCCTCTTAGTGAGAAATTCGTACCACATTCCATTATCTATGATTTAATACTAAGAAATAGGCATACCAGGCTTTTGTCCTGTGCCTTGTAAATTTGTTCCCATTCCAAGCCTCGGTTTTAAAAAAGGCAATCAGCATTAAGGAAAGTGGAACACCGAGAGAAGAGTACCGCTGTCTTCTGACTATAATTCGGAGCTGTTGCCAGCAACACCTGGGTTTCCGCGGGAAACATAAGTCAACGACGCAG
This sequence comes from Cryptotermes secundus, assembly GCF_002891405.2. Classification (NCBI taxonomy): domain Eukaryota; kingdom Metazoa; phylum Arthropoda; class Insecta; order Blattodea; family Kalotermitidae; genus Cryptotermes; species Cryptotermes secundus. Next base: position 1,051,909 of record NW_019739213.1, read on the forward strand.
GCTGTTTGTCTACCCCGTCCCTTCGTCCGGGACGTAGAGGCGGATGTTCCATTTATTCATGCTGTGTGTCTTGAACCGATGGCGTGCGTAAGACACTCAATATGTTACATCCGAGAAGGTATGATGACATAAGTGTTTGATTTATATTGTTCAATTCTCAGTGCTCCTCTCGAGGTTAGGTTTATAAAGCTGCCAGAAAATGATATATGGCTTCAGCTATTTGTACTCGTAGCAAGAACTAGTAGAACTCAAAGCGCCAATCGAAGAGATGTGACACAATGCTGCATGAAGTAACTGGAATTAAATTTAACTTTTAAAGCCTGAACTTTGTCTAAACAAGACTTAAAAAATACATTATTCACGTGAAAGATGGTATGCTGGGTCTCTAATACGAAGACTAACAGATTAATATTTTTAAGGAATAATTGTTATTAGTCTGAGAATCTTAAGAAACATATAACAACGCTCTGTGAGCAAAATGCAGAGCTGTTTATGATTAACGAAGATGTACATAGAGCTATTTAACACTGAAATTTAAATGATTGAGAAAATATAACACTTTTTTTTTTTTTTTGAAATTGTTTTAAAATCATATACGTAGTTGAAATTTACGTACAGCCTTAGAAAGCGGCCCATGTCTGTGAATTCTCCTGGTTTTGGAGAAGTACAAAGCGCCCTATTAGTGCTTTTGACATGTCCTTTAATCCGAATTAAATTGCTGAAAGTTGGATAATTAAAATTACTTTCATGGAGAAGAGTTATGTCCGTGATGTGTATGTATTGACCGTCTTCTAGTGCACACGATCTCACTTGTCAGTTCACTACATGTTTCGGCATCACTGTGCCATCCTCAGGTAAGTTATTTACGTTAAACTATTGCAATGCTCGCCATCATGTGTTGTTTATAAAATGATTTAAAAAGTATAATCGTCAGGTACTATAATAAAATTTATATATTAATTATTTATATATGATGGCGAGCAGTGCAATAGTTTAACGTAAATAACAAACCTGAGGATGGCACAGTGATGCCGAAACATGTAGTGAAGTGACATGTGAGATTGTGTGCACTAGAAGACGGTCAATACATACACATCACGGACGTGAATCAGTGCAACAGGACGCTAAAATACAACATGAGAAGCATTATTACTGATACAGTAACTACTGTCCATTTCAAGTAATACAAAGCGTCTTATAGAAGCCGAAGTTTCATTACGCTTTAACAAGATCTCACTACTGGAACCTATGTTTAGCAAGATAAATCCACCCCACACTCCGACAAATTTGTGCTCAGAGATTCATTTTAATATTACCCTTTTATCTATGCAGAGGTATCCTAAGAATGCTCTTAATCTTCTAGTTATTCCACCTAAATTTAGCACTCATTTTGAAGCTCCCCATATGCGATAAATATCTGCCCATTGGATACGCCTTGATTTGAGTACGTAAATATATTTTGGTGGAGAGTAAAAGGTGTGAAATTCCATATCGCGAAACATTTCCTATCTTCATATTACTCTTACTTTTCTGATATTAAAATACTTTCCTAAGAATACTGTGGGGCACGCGGTAACGTAGTTGGTTGAGGCAGGTTCAAATCCTGATGGGGTCACTGGATTATTTTCAATTGACCTAATCATTCCGGCCGCATTATGGCCCTGGGGTCGACTCAGCTTCTAACAGGAATAATAATATAAATAAATACAATAATAATTTCAAATTATTTTCCTGGGAGTAAAGCGCGGCCGGCGCGTAAGGCTGACAACTTTACCGCCATCTTTGAGCCGACTGTCTAGAAAATGTGGGACCCTCAACGTCCCAAAACCCTATGGGCTTCCACGGCCTGTTACAGGGATAGCTTTATTTTTCTTTCGAGAATGCTGTACTGAAGCATCCACAATCTGATAAGTTTCCTTAATGCTTGAAATCTGGTTTAGAATCTGTACTGGGCAACAAATAAAACTAAGTTCATGACATTTCTATGAAGTAATGCAGCACAATTTGTTACATTTCTCTCCTGATGATGGAGGAAGGAATTTCCTGCGAATCGCTGGTATCCGTACACCAAACATTATAGTGCCACATCCTTGAAAAAACTATCAATCTCAAATGCCACAACAGATAAAATTATTGCTTTTCATGTTATAATCTTTAGGTGTCCAAGTAGGAGACTGCGAAGCTTGTATCGACTGGCAATGGCAAACTCATTACTTGAAAGTTGTAAGTAAACTTCAGCAACACTTCAGTATGTTTCTAATGGATATCACACAGTTGCAGCTACGAGTAAATACTTATTATTCGTATCCATATGGATATAAGATGCTTCTACAGACTAGTGACAAACTGGAATTGATATATGGCTTCAAGAAGGGCAGCTAGTGTGCTTATGTTCGGCCATGCGGGGGTTGACTAATTGATTCATAGATTTTGTAACAATATTATTTGAGCAAAAGGTATTATAGACCATGAAACTGAATAGGAAGATGATCATGAATGAGAAGCAGATGTCTATGTGGAAATAGGCAGTGGTACTCGCCGAGGACATTACTTGAGCATTCATCTGAAGAGAGAGGAAAAGCATGAGACACTTTAGAACTTCCGGTAACCCAGGCAAGATTCGACCAGATAAAGTTAACTTTGTTACTGTGCTTAATTAATTAATCATCACAAAATGAAGAAGTACAGTGTGGTGGCATTTTATTTGAGGGATGTGTTGCTGTAAACCTCATATAATTCGCAACTCGCACAATTCAAGACAAGTTTTCTTGTAGGAATAAACATATTGCCGATAATTTCGGTATTCACTTTATTTAAAACCTTAAGCATAAAGTGAGTCTATATTGACTTCTTTATACCGCAATACTTCAGATTCGCATAATTTAAATTTTCATAAATTTCGATTACAATGTATGTAGGGAGTGGAAGCATAGCTCCACCGTTCTTGACGTTGGCACTGGGCGAAGGTAATGGATCAGCTTCACGCCCTGGCTCCCGGTACATAATGAATACGAGGATGAGTGGTAAGAAGCGGTCTGGACGCTTGGAGAAGAGGAAAATCTCTTGCCCCTGTCCACAATCGAACTCCAACCTTCCAGCTAGTAGCACGTTGCTATACCGACCTAACTATTCCGTCTTCCCGAGATTCAATCGGATAACAGACTATAGCACCATGGTTATACTAACTTCTTCCTGTCTGAGCTTACAGAGGTGGAAATTTTTCAATTATATTTTTATATATGTATTTACGTGCTTGCTAACATCCGAAAAGCAAAGTAAGGACAAACAAAGAAAACAAAGCAAAGATGTGCACACAATCGAGTACAATATTATGGAAGGGCTTCTTGCACTACGGCAAGCTTGCTTCAGAAGCAGTTCAGCAGTAGTTAGCAAGGTTCTTCCGGGATATACCATTGGGAAGTCTGGTAGAGTGTTACCAATGTTTCGGAGATATATTTCGCCTACATCTTCAGTATTTGTTTGCCGTCTCTTTCATTCCGATTCGGTGCTTTGCTTACTCTTCTAAACTGAACATGGAGGCGAAATGTTACTCCGGAATACTGGTCGATTTTCACCGGGCTACATGGCTTGTTATACTGAAGGTAGAATTCTTCATAACCACTGCTGTGGGAAACTGAAGCCATATCAGCAGAACATAAATTATAGTTTGCGAAAAACAGATTTCATATTGTCGGAAGTTGCATTTGATTTTCAGTTATCAGATGGTTAAATCTACAAAATATTCGTCTTTGTGAGCAGAGAAGTTACACGACATAAGATTTTTTATACAAATATTTAGGCCAAAGCATATAACAAAAGTTATCACAATATGGCAAGGAACATAATCTTAAAACGTAAAGCAAGATAAACAATAATAGGGTACAGAAAACATGAACCTAAAAGACCGAAAGAAGTGAATTGAGTAACACAATATAACACGAAAGAAACGGAATGCCTAAAAGAAATATATACAAACCAATGAGATAATTTAGAAGAAAGGGAAGTGATATTCCGTCAATTCATAACTTGTCGTTTGAAATGATGGGTCCAAATGGGATTTTGTCAGCAAAGAATATGGAGTAAAAGAGAAAAAATTGTAGGATATCAAAAGAGGAATTCTGAACCGAACGAAGAAGACCGAAAATTGAGAGTGACATTATATTTCATAAATTATTCAACAAGTCTTCTTCAGTATCACAAGAGTGGACGAGATTGGTGAAGGGACGAAAACTTGGTAGGCCTATGAAGAAGGGTGGATAAAAAGACAAGGAGGAACAGGCAAAAATATAAGAGAGATTCGGAAACATATTTAGCAGTTACTGATCTCACTTCCTGGATAATAGGATAAATTTATTTTTGCTAGAATAGGATTCAGGGAAATTACGGGCAGGGAAGAGACTCTTATGTAAGCTGCTAAAGTTTCAAAACCATAGCTCGAAATTTCTCTAAGTGTCCTAACTAACTTACTTACTAATTAACTAAACAGCTAACCAACAAACTAACTAACAGCCTACCTAACTAATCAATTAGCCAGCAAACTACATTTCGTAATTTATGTTAGTGTCTAATTAACTAAGTAACTGATTAACTGACTAACTAACGCGGTAACTTACTGAATCCATGAAACAAAGTTCTAGAATGGCTAAAAGTCGCTCAACCTACCAGGAAATTATTCCCCTTTCATGAAAACCGCAGCTTTATTGCCATATTTAAGACGGCCAGCGTCTTATCATTATCCTGCACCAAATAAACTTAATTTTTACCCTCATATCCCACGCTTTTGCGATCCATTCTTGTACAATGGAAAAGAATTAAGCATTTCGGTTTGACAACATATGAGAATTTATAAGCGTAAAATATGGGGAAAAAATAAAAACTTCCGGCATTAAATAGAAAGGCTGAATATTATAATTAATAACAGGTGAATATGTCAGAACAGGGGCTCAATTTTCAGTATAAATTCCGCTATATGCATGACAATGGTATGCAAGAGAAATAAGTTCCATTACATATGTGTAACCGTTAATAATAATAATAATAATATTGAAAATGATAACAAGAATAGGCGAAGAATTTACATTTCATAATACCACAATGTGTATGGTTGTGAAAACAATAACCCAGAGCGAAAAGAGAGCAGAAGACAGGCTGCCGAGATAAACTGTAACTCTTAATGCAGATACAAGGAGAGCAGTACAGATACTGGTATTTTACTTAAACGAAGAAAATACAGGGCTAGATAAAGTTTGAAATTGGCTGTCTCTAGGGATGCAGGAGGGTGAATTGTGGTAGACGGCTATCTATGAATCAGAGGAACTTGAAGTCACTATCTTCAGGGCAGAGGGCTTGCCTACCTTGAAGATGGTCTTCCACCCTGAAGATGGAAGCAGCAGGTTCCTCAGAATCACTTGTAACTTTCTTCTAGAATACACTGCATTACAACCAATTCACTACTGTCAGAACAGAAATCTATATGGAGCATGTGCAGCGAACAGATGACACTCAGTTTGAAGAACATCATGCCTAATATTTTGAAGCTTGAAATTTATCTACACAATATTTAAAAATTCAGTCACTGTTTCACAGGACATATACGGCGTCTTTAATACGAAGTCCAATAAGTTAATGCAGTTAACGGAAATAATGTTTCCTGTGAGAATCATACGAAACAAAAATACAATCTGTGGACAAATTGAAGGTTATACATATTAAAGTTGTTATAAACATTACACGATTTTTAATTGACGCAAGTTATGAGGTTGGTCTAGAAGTAAACAGGGAGAAAACCAAGTATATGTTGCTGTCTCGTCACCAAAATGCAGGGAATAATCATGACATAACGACAGAAAACAGATATTTTGAAAATGTGGCACGGTTCAGATATTTGGAAACGACGATAACAAATCAAAACCTGATTCAGGAGGAAAGTGAGTTAGAATTCGGGTAATGCTTGCTACCATTCAGTCCAGAACCATTTGTCTTCTTGTATGTTGTCTAAAAACATAAAAATTAAAATACACAAAACTACAGTAATGCCTGTGGTTCTGTATGGGTGTGAAACATGATCTCTGACATTAAGGGAGGAACATAGACTGACGGTGTTTGAGAACAGGGTGTTGAGGAGAATATTTGGACCGAAGACAGATGAAGTGACAGGAGGTTGGAGAAAACTGCATAATGAGGAGCTTCATAACTTGTACTCTTCTCCAAGTATAATTAGAATGATCAAGTCAAGGAGGATAAGGTGGGCAGGGTATTTAGCACGAATAAGGAAGAAGAGGAATGCACATAGGATATTGGTGGGAAAGCCAGAAGGAAAGAGACCACTGGGAAGATCAAGACGTAAGTGGGTGAACAATATTAAAATGGATCTTAGAGAAATATGATTGGATGGTATGGACTGAATTGATCTGGCTCAAGATAGGGACAAGTGGAGGGCTCTTGTGAACACGGTAATGAACCTTCGGGTTCCATGAAATACTGAGAAATTCTTGAGTAGCTGCAGATTTGGCTTCTCCTCAAGAAGGGATCAGCTCCATAAGTAAGTAAAGTAACTAAGTAAGTTATGAACATTTCTGCCATTGTACATTAAAGAGTTTGGAAGATTGTGGGTTCGATTCCTGATGAGGTTATAGGATTTTTCAATTGATCTAATACTTTACCCCCTCGTTGGTGTCTCCACCTTAACATGGTGAGGGGGTTTGAGTATGCCAAGGACCCTGAGAGCTATACCAGCGGTAGCGTAGCTACTGGCAGGGCCTCCCTTGCTGGACAGGTCAAAGGGTAAGCATCAGACGAAGAGAGACACCAAAAACCAAAAACTGATGCCGGAAGCAGCGTCATCAGCAGCGACTTGAAGCACAGAGCAAATGATGCTCGAGATGGTTCAAGTTCGTATAGCAAGAGGCGTGACCAGAGTGGTTTGAACGGCTGTTGTACTGCGATGTGGAAAGCAAATGGAAAAACTACCACATTATCACTTTTCCTGGATAGTCTCTTTCCAAAAACAGAGATACCATGTATGCGAGATGTTTCATCTGGAGACAAACAAACTGGAGGGGCAGATAGAAGTGCCCAAAAGACGAGGAAGAAGACCGAAGAAGATATTTTAACTGAAGGAGAAAGCTTGAGATCGCATTAAGTGGAGGAACTGTTTTGGAAGAGACTGTGGACCTGTCGTATGACAGATTACCGATGAATGAATGAATACTTTACAGCCTCACTATGACCCAGGTTTCGACTCAGCCTCTAACAGAAAAGAGTATTATGAATCTTATTGGGTTAAAGGGCGGTCGGTGCATAAGGCTGACAGCCTCACCGCCATCTGTGAGCCGACTGTCTAGAAAATTTGGGTGCCTTGACTTCTCAAAATCCTGAGGTGTTCCACAGACTTTGAACTTGTACGCTTCTTCGCTCGTGGATTTCTTCTTTTTCTTTTCTTCTACCCGGAAGATGGAGGCGATGCGTTCCTCCGAAACGTCGGTTAACACAATATCTACACGGCGCCACATCCCAGAAGACTGCTTTCTTTATAGTCACCGCCGTGAAACCTCAGATCTTACATAGAGGACGGTTATCACCACGACATGAATGAAGATACAAGTTGGAATAAAAATCGATCATATAAATTGAGACGCGAGGTGGGAAGGAAACGGTGATGAAAATGTAAGAGGAAGGAAATGTTCTCATCTCTGTGTTGCTAACAAGACGGAAGTTAGGATGAGGTCAGATGATACGAACTGAGAAGTTGAAAAGGGGAAGGCGATTTCTGTGAGGAAGAATATACACGCCTCAGGTTGTCGATGTTTCCAATTAGTTATTTCGCTAATTTCGAACAAAGCCTCATTCTGCTGGGAAACTGACAAGAGATCGTTTGAGAGGTCGACGGAGCGATTTACCGAGCGGAATCATATTTTCATAATTTCAATTCATGCGACAAATTAACAGTTAATTTCGTCATTACGTGGCAGTGAAATGAGAATCTACGTTTGGCACACAAAGTGAGCAACAGAAACTGATGATAAACCTGAAAGTACATTTCTTCCCACGAGAGAGAGAATAAATGAGAGGACTCGGGAGAAGTGCACGCAGTTGCGCGTAATAGGAAGTCGAGTCTAAAGCATAACAATTAAATTTGTTATAAATTATTATAAATTAATTAAATGCGCGGTAAAATGAAAATGTTTTTATATTGCACGGGTGACTACTGTGTATATCAAAGGATATTTCTGAGACATACATGTCTGTGTTCATCCAATCCTTTTTCCTTCCCTGGTTGGTATGAATGTTTAATGTTTACTCTAATAATATACTGATTATTTACATTACATATGATGATAAATTTTTTCTCAATTCCTGTACAAAAGTTGCGTTGTTCCGTCTGGTGAGTTTGGTTACTATTGTTTACATTATCTGCGATAAATAATTTTTTCTTATCTCTTGTAGCAAAAGTTGCGTTGTTTGTTTCACCTTGTGATTTTGGTTACTGTTGTTTATATTATCTATTATTATTCCTTTTTCCTCATCTCCTGTATCAAAAGTTTCGTTGTTCCGCCTGGTGATTTTGGTTACTATTCTTTACATTATCTGTGATGATTTTCCTCTCGTCTCTTGTAACGAAATTTGCATTGTTTGTTTCACCTTGTGATTTTGTGTATTACGTATTAGTATCATTGTTTGGACGATCTAAGTGGTTCTGTTGTTGGTGTGTATTAGCAGCTTCAGTTACTGGACTGCGAGATGGACGGAAGTGATGTCATTATAACCTAAGTCTTACATCTAAGTGCTACACGAAACACAGTAGTTAATATAGTTTAACAGAATAATAGTAGCCGTTTCACCTGAATGTGTGTATTATAGTCTGACAACGGCCATCAAGATCGAAACATGTAGCTAAGTCATTGCATAGAAGCAATTACAATTGTATAGGTTGTATTGATGGACTTTATGTATGTATGCCACAAAGATACTCTCACGTGATTGAGTGACTATAGACGGGGTTTGGATTGGTAATCGAATATATTGACCACTTACAGGACGTAATTACAAACGACTACGACAGTCTCACTGAGTCACACACTCCAAATATCATTGTAACTACAGCGTAAATAAAGTCTTCGCAGCCTTCACTAGCCGTTGCTTGGTAGCGGTTTCCAACGGCGGGCGTTCCTCTTCATCTAGATTCCCTAATTATCCCCGACCTCAGATACCAGCATCTCTCTTCTCACAAGTGTAACTCTCTACTGACTCAATCAACGACGTCCTTTCTTTTTACTTTACGACAGGCGGTTTACAGCCAATGAGTTAAAGTTGGCTCCAGCCTTTTGAGACAAAAGACCAGAACATTTTTGGGTGGCAACTGAACCCTTGCAGTCATAGTCCTTGTGCAGCATCCTCACCGACAAGAAGATGAGTTTTTCTCGTATGAATATTCTTGGCCTTTTGTCAAACGCCGGTACCCGTTAGATACGAGGCTAGGTTGGTTCCAGAGCCATTATGGACGTTGTGGAGGAAGGAAAAATCCTGCCCCTGCCTGGAATCGAACCTTGGTCGTCCATCCCTTAGCCCCTCGCTTTCCCGACTCCCTATAGTGTGAGTAACGACATTAATATTTCTGGTAAAATTAGAGTGAAGAAATTCACTTCAGTAGGAATACTGATAGCAACAGCAGAGTAACTGCAGCAAGTACATAGCAGAAACACGTATAAAATTTCAATTGGGCCTCATGTGTGAGAAATTACGTTCTTGCTCTGGGCAGGAGACCGTAATACGTGGTAGAGTCATTAAATTCGTGGACTGTGGTTTTATCGCATCATATTATAAGGGATTCACATACACTTAGATCCACATCGGCCCTCAAAATAGTCGCTGTTGGCCACTATTTAAGTCTGCCAACGATAACATAGCAGCCGAAAACACTGCTGAAACATATTGGCAGGAAATTTCCGTACGGCGTCTCTTGTGGCAATGACCACCTCCTTAGACGACTGAAATATATGACCACGTAGCTTTGTTTTCAAGCAGTGAAAGAGAAAGAAATCGCACGGTGCGAGATCAGGTGAGTACGGAGGGTGTGGCAAAACGGTGACCTGTTGCCTTGCCAGTTCCTCTTGGACAAGAACAGAGCGATGTGCAGGGGCGTTGTCGTGTAGTAACAGCCAATTCTTCCTACGCCAAATGTTTCGCTATGGGATTTGCCTAGTTTCTGGCAGAACTTGATGTTTCCTCGTTCATCAAACTGCCACATTTTCAATTTCCGCCACTGGCATGTAACTGCAGTTCACAATAGAGGCCGTAGTTCTGCTTACGCAGTTTGCACACAGCTGCCTCTTGCTCTGACGAGAGATGAACTAACAGGGTATCATATCGTGTCTCAACCAATCCGCTGTAGTGCACTACAACGACGCTTTGTGGCCAGCCCACAAAATTATTGACTGTGTAATACAATATATGGAACACCATTCAGTGGGCTACGGAGGATTCTTGTTATGTTTAAAGGTTTGCAGTTATCATGTACATTAATCGGTGTGTTAAACTGTTACATCAGGGTCCTACAGCCCACTTCCTGAATTTATAAGAGAGTACATATTAATAGCAAGAGCCAGGGTAGCATAGTCAGTATAGCGACTAGGTACAGGTTGGAAGACCAGGGGATCGAATTCGAGTCCCTGTGGGGGCAAGAATTTGCACTTCTCCATGTCATCCAGACCGGCTCTAGGGCCCACCCAGACTCATCTCTAATGTGTAACGGGGAATTTTTCTTAAGGGGGTAAAGCGGCCCGGACGTCAAACGGACCACTCACCTCAAACTAATGTCGAGCTGAAGAAAACTTGGATCTATAGATCCACTACCCTGTATGCCTTCGTGGGTTATAGCTTAGTTAAGTAAGCACAGGGACGACTTTACCTTTTTACACATTAATATCATCATATATTTTCACTCTCTCTGCATAAATTATTAAGTTTTTTATCAATTTTCACGTAAACATTTCCCCGCTTAATTCCCTATAATTTCTTACCATCAATGACAAAAATACGGCGACCGTGCACAATTATAAGTTGGAACTGATATCAGTGACACTTTGCAGTTTCAGCTGAAATTTTGTGCTTTAATCTCTCTCATCAAAACGTTAAGCTTTAACCTGCTGTAATTTACAACGTTACAGACCATCTGTTAATGTTCTAATAATGTTAGCAATAATTACGGGAGCCAAGTAATGTAAAATGTATATAAAATAAAAGCCAGGCAGTCTTGTGAATGATAAAATCTTAATGAGAAGTCCCCATCGTCTTAAATGTACGGAAAACTAAACGCCGATTAACGTAAAATGTAGGGCAGGAAACCCTCCATAAGAATGATGTTAATTAAACGCGATAATACAATTGATAAGATCTCAGCGCTGGAATATTTCTTTAAGATAGGAGTAGCTAGTTTCAAATCTGAAATAATTTTTTTTGAGGATATTAGAATTAACGCATTTTAAAAATAGACCAATTTATGTAGTTACTATAGGATTCTGACAATGGTGTATAGCACACTGATATATTGGGTTTTTGGACTTTATCCATCGTCCTTGTTTTTAAGATAACAAATAACAACACGACGTTTCGGAAACTGGATCTGTTTCCGTCCTCAGGTGAAGGAAAACACCTATTCAGTTGGGTCCGTTAGAAAGAGCTAGCCTCAATCACTGGACGTCCAGATCCAGTTTCCGAAACGTCGTGTTTTTATTTGTTATCTTAAAAACAAGGACGATGGATAAAGTCCAAAAACCCAACATATCAGTGAAACCAATTCATGGTTACGAACATAATAAAGCAACTTCAGTCAGAAGACCGAAAGTAAAGATGCTACTTGGGACACCGAGCATTAAATGGGAAGAAAATTCGAGGTAAATTCTTATTTGAACGAAGTGGCCAAGACCCGCGTGGTATTCCTCAGCCTCTCCTGGGAAGCTCGGAAAATTCCTTAATCCTAGAACGAAATGTGAACTCACCGAAACTTTGAGATACTGGAGCATAGGCCATTCTGACTGAGGCTCTTTGTGGTTTTCCTCATTTTATCTACGAAAAAGCCAGGCTGATACATCAACTAGGACCCAACTGCTTACTTTCAAATCGTTTACAATTAATCATTCAGTAATCTTCATTATCATTTTGCAGTCTGAGATACTGACAGCCGTAAAACGAGCCACAACAGAATAAAAGCACACAAAGGCTTACTTGGTAAAGCTTCTCATTTGTGTCCCAGACATGCTTAGTTCGAATCGTGGTCAAGACACCAATTATTCTGACTGAAGCTTTTGGGGTATTATCTTAATTAGGCCAAGGCCGCATTCCTTAGCATCGTTTCCTCTTCATTGCTTCTATCTGCCTGCCTGCTTATCTATCTATCTATCTATCTATCTATCTATCTATCTATCT
>NW_019739213.1:1064355-1075393 GCF_002891405.2 Cryptotermes secundus
ATATAGTAGGTAGGAGTCCTTGGACGGGGGATCAGCCTGTCGCAAGGCTGCTACCTGCACAGAGTACAACACAAAAACAGACTGAACGCAAACACACATTCATGCTTCGAGTGGGATACCTGTAGTGTCCTATGGACATTTTAATGTTTTTAACACGCATAGTATCGAAATATAATACATTTTAAGTGAACGGCATACCCTTATTTTCTTTTATATTGTTGTATTTTTGACGGATACTCTAGCAAAAAGTATGACACCTGAATACAACGGGATACTAAAATATAATGTTAGTTTAATGATGATACGCATTAACACATATTTTGTGTCTGGCCACAGAAAGGGCAGTATGTTTCGAACAAACTTCGTTAATACAACCGGAATCTCCGGGCATAGTTGCAGCAGACAATGAGAATTAGATGATAGTTTTGATATAAGCTAAGCTTGGAATAGGTCCTGGGTGGTTGAACACATCTCATGTAGCTGAAATGAAATTTGGACGAAAAAATTAAATTACTAGATTGTAGTACAACGTTCGAGAGTAGCAATTCCAGCAGCTGTAACTCCGTGTAGTCTGCGCATGTTACGTACCGTGTTACTGATCATATACAGAGATGTAGAATCATCCAAACGGCCGGTCTTCACACAAAATCGTTATGACTGTCTATTCCACGAAAAGGTAGATTAACTTAACGACTTTACCTGAATAAACAGAGCTCTCCTACGCACGATTTTAACTAATATTATCACAGCCAGTGTTGCCGTTACTTAGATGATTACTGCCCTCCATTGTGGACGATTATGTATGTAACAAGGGGATTGTTTCAGATACACACAAATTGCATCGTAAAGTTCGGTGCTTGGTCAAAACAGGATATTCGAAGGGAGGCTAATTTCAAATCGTGTTAACAGGAAGTGTGGCTCTCCTGAATATTTTTCAAACATGAGCATGGAAGGTGTACGTGTGAAATTAAATCTAGGATTGTCATGGCAAAAGCTGCATTTAGCAAGAAGAAGAATCTTTTTACCAGCAAATTGGACTTAAATTTGAGAAAGAAATTAGTGAAATATTACATTTGGAGCATAGCTCTCTATGGGGCTGAAACTTGGACACTTAGGGCAGTAGATCAGAAACATCTGGAAAGTTTCGAAATGTGGTGTTGGAGAAGGATGGAGAAGATCAGTTGGACCGATTATGTGAGAAATGAAGAAGTGTTAATTAGATTCAGTGAGCAGAGGAATATCCTACACGAAATAAGAAAACGGAAGGCTAATTGGATTGGTCATATCTTACTCGGTACCTGCCTTCTAAAAGAAGTAAATGAAGGAAAGATAGAGGGGAGGATAGAAATGACCAGAAGACGAGGAAGAAGAGGTAAGAATATGCTGGATGACCTTGGGGACAGAAGAGGATATTTTCATTTGAAGGAGAAAGCTCTAGATCGCATCAAGTGGAGGAACTGTTTTGGAAGAGACAGTGGACCTGTCGTCTTGATAGATTACAGATGAATGAATGAATGAGCATAAACTTCAATCATTACCTTCCTGATCTGAAGGAGTCACGCCTATTCTTACAGATATAAAACTCACACATCAAATTTGCATCATGATAGTAGCATCTCACTTACATCTATGTCACCAATGAGGCCTCTTTTAGAGAGGCCGCACATCAACTGCGTCAAGACGAGCATCAAGACATGAGACAAAAGACGCAGTCTTGCTTCATTCGTGATTCGTCGGCATGAAGCTGACGTCAGCATCATGACTCAGACCGGTGTGAGGCGGCTGTCATAATCTCATTCGTTTCAACTGTGCTCCTTTCTTTGCGTCATGTCGCAGACATCGTGTCTTGACTGTTACATGTCTTGACGCGTGTCGGTGTGCGGCCACCTTACGTACACACACTATCCCAGCGTTTGAGCGAGCGAAGATGGCTCATTCAATAGACCCTGCCACCACTGTGTTCGGCAAATGATATTAGGTTCTACTTTTAGAGCCAAACACCTGCCTCCATGTCTCAGACACTTCCTTACACCAATCCAGTTACAAGTAATACTTTATAACTTCCGAATTTAGAGATAGCTAATAGATGCATAAAATTCCTTCTTTTACTTTGATCAGTAACTTCACGATTTGTCGTATTTAACTATTGTGAATAGCTTGAGATTCTGAACTCTGTACCCCTGTACTTGGCCGGATTTCCTTGCCAGCGCATTCAACTGGATCATATTTATGACTCTGCCTGCAATTCTTCCTCTTCTCCTTTCCGACTTACTTGCTGGATGAGTGGAGGAGACATCTTGCTTGGTGCTTCTCAAACGCATAAATTTAGAGAGACTGTTTTTAACAGAAAAAGAAAATGGAATAAAAGTTAGAGGATGAAAATAATTTTCTCGGTTTTTCCAGGAAATTAAATGGGCCTAATGCAGTGCAGTGTCCACAGAGAGTTTTGATCACCGCCACTCTAAGTCTTGATATATTCCATTCGCATAATTTTAATTCGCTTGACCTCGTTTCTTTAAACATCCAGACCGAGGAAACCTTTTCTTTGGGTTGGAGCATGAAAATGCAGTCTCAAGACAATTACCATGAAACATTCCTTCTTTTGCAGATGATTTACTTGGAGACTACCACCTCGTTATAAGTATTTGTCGCCTGCAGAAGTCCGCAATTCTCTATTCGTTCTCAGCGTTAATTCTACGGAATAGAATTCGGTGAAAATCTACTCTTGTGTGTTCGTTATTTTACGGATAAGTATAGTGTAATTGCAGTGTAAGCAATCTAGTCCTATAGATGTTCAAAAAGTCTCTGAGAAATATTTTGTCTCCATCTTCAGGGAAGAAAATTAAGCTGAACGTGAAAAATGTACGGATAGAGGGAGACGGACAGTACCTTTTTCTAGAGGTCTAGTTCAAGGCTGCCAGCTCTGCTGTCCCCTCCTTATATACCTATACTCTATGTTTTTCCAAATTCGGTTATACTTCCGCCTTGAAATAAACGGGAACATCTACTGGACAGCATGACGTCATATCCTACAAAACATGAATCTTAATAATGGTCATTGTGAGAAACCTCATGTCTCACAAGTAGGACAACCCTTACAGGAACAGTGACATGAGTACGAATATTACAGAGCTATATTTTCCTGGACGTATCAGTTACAGAATTACCTACACGTATATCTATGTTCTCCATACTGACATATACATAGTACAGTCAATAATTTCGTGAATTGGTGGGATTGTTGCGCTGTTATGCACTACAGCGAATACCTGGAGCCACAATATTGTGCCGTGTCCGCTCTTCTCTCGTCCCAGCAAGAAGCATTTGCGTGCATGCCGTTCATTGAGAAACAAAGAATCCCTGTTTTGAAGGGTAGTTGTCTGCGAGCAATTGAAATCGAGAATTTTGCAGTTTGAGCAACGGGAAAACGTACAGTTCTGCCAAAACATAGGCAAATCCACTAGTGAAAATTTTCAGATGATCAAGCAAGCGTAAGGAGAAGAATCCTTGGACCACAGTGCTGTGTTTAAGTGGCACAAATGTTTCGGACTGGACAGAGACAGTTTGGAAGATGGTGAGCATACCGGTCGGCCAAGAACGTTCAGAACTTAACTCAAGATCCAAGAAGTTGCAACGTTAGTACGCGCCAACCGCTGCCAAACGGTAGATGAAATCGCAAGCAGCAGCAGCAGCACTTGCCACAAAATTCTGTCTGATGACCTGAACATATCTCGTGTTACTCAGCAGTGCTGCACGCGTCCTGACCCAAGACCAAAGTGACAATCGCATCAGCATTTGCGGTGACGTGATCGATAACGCCCAACGGCGACTAATTTGAGGGAGGATGTGGATACGTGTAAATGTATGTGAGTATCTTGTAATATGTTGCGATAAAACCACAGTCCACAAAATTATTGATTGTACATATATATATATATATATATATACGCTAGTCCTGGGAAATGGATGTGGCGTCCATTGTGTTGAAATTTCAAAATTCGTTCCATATATAAATCTAGACTAAAATTTAAAACACCTCAGGTGTTCACAGGGGTGGTTTTGAAGTGTTATATCTTCTGGCATATGGCGCCATGCAGTTTTCTAAATATCAACCGACGCTTCAAAGAAAAATGTCGCCTTAATCTTCATGGTCGAAAAAACCGAGCAAGAAATCAGCATGAAACAGGCAGTAAACAGAGGACAGAACCTTCTTAAGAGTCTGGCCACACAGGCATATTCTTTGAAACAAAGGAAGGATTAATATTTAATATTGATTCCGTGTGACTTCATGGGCCTTGGTTAGTTATTCTGAAAGCTTCCGTAGAGATGGTTGAATCTCTAGAGATATTTAATACAAAGAATTAATAAGCATCACGTTTCACACTGATGGAGATATTACATAATGATACTTCTCGCAAGTAGTGAACAAAATTAAAAAAATTCGTACACCCAATATTTTGAAAATTATTTCCGTTAAATATCAAACAGATTATGTTACACAAAGGATGATCGTTATTAAAATAGAAAAATTTCTGTGAAGAAAAGTAAAGTAAAGTAAGTAAATGTATGGCCGCACCATAGCTCAAGGGGTTAGTCGCTGGTTTCCCATCGCGGCGGCCCGGGTTCAAACCCGGGTCTGGTCAAGTGGTAGTTGTTGTGGACGAAGTGGCGCTGGGGTAGGTTTTCTCCGAGTACTTCGGTTTCCCCTGCCAATCTTCATTCCACCAATTGCTCCACAATCACCCTCACCTATCATCTGGGGCTGGTACAATAGGCCAGAAGTGGCCGCAGTACAAGGGACTTAGGCCCACCCCACTAGCAACAAAAAATAAAGCAAAGGTATCCGTGTAACAGGCCGTGGAGGCCCATAGTGTTGTGAGATGTTGAGGTTCCCATATTTTCTAGAAAATCGGTTCATAGATGGTTGTAAGTTTGTCAGCCCTACGCGCCGGCCGCCCTTTACCCCCAAGAACATTCCAAGAATATTCCTGGTACTCATTTCTGTTAGAGGCTGAGTCGACCCCAAGGCCATAATGCTGCCGGAAGGATTAGGTCAACTGAAAGAAATCCAATGACCTCATCGGGACTTGAACCCGGAACCTTCCGGCTTGTATCATAGTGCCTCAACCAACTACGCTATCGCGTAGCCCTTCTATAAAGAACAGTGGCTGTGAGAACATGGGAAGCTTATTACTATTATTACTTGTATCTACACTGTGCTGTGTCTGTAATTGGCCTTGTTGGCTGTTGGCTCTCCACATAAATAGTGAAGAATTGAATTGAATAAAATAAGCAAAGATTATATATTACGGTAGTTAGATCTTAGCCTGAGTAGACGTCCATTGACTGGAATTCAATTACGTCAACTGATGCCAACAAGCTGGAACGCATCCAGCAGAGGTTTTAGCCCTCTTCTTTTAATAACGTCTTTCCTTATCTGCATTAAAGCTATTATCTTGCTTTGGAGGAGTTAAAGTGCACACTTTACATATGAGGAGGCATCGCCTCCATGCACTCTTTCTTGCTCAAGTTTACCTTGGTTCTAAATTTTGACCTTCTGTTTCGGAAATTGCTGCTCTTCGATTTCCTGCTCGGTATATCAGAGACTTTGCATTGTTCTGTGTCTGCTCCTCGTGTAAAAATTGTCCTTCTGCTAGATGTGCATCAGCTGCATATGTTGTTTGCAGAGACGCTGACGTATTCGGAGCCCAGAATGTTTTCATTATTCATATTTTATAACATAAAAATAACAGTATTTTTATTGATACATATATGTATTTATGAATATTATTATTTCTCGCCCCATAATTTCACAAATATTACAAATGTTCTTATTTTGCTTTTCTCACCTGTCAGTTATAACTTTAACCTTTCATTGAATTATTATAATAATAACAATAATTATTTTTATTACGTAAACTGCTTTGTTTTATATTTTGTTTGTAAGTCTTTTGTCGCTTCTGTCTGCGTACCCGTGTTGTCTTCGCAATTGGCCTCTGGGCTTTTATGTTTGCACATAAATAAAGTTGAATTGAATTGATTTATTATTATTATTATTATTATTATTATTATTATTATCATCATCACCATTATCATCATCACCATTAATGTTATTCAAGTGCATTAATTTTTAAAATCAGTGAACTGAAGAAAAATGTCTCAATTCGCTTGAGCCCACCTCCCGATTGGCATGTTGACCCAGCACTCGGCACCTCGACTGGTGCACTCAGACTGACGTTACTAAATGGCGTCCAACAAATTGGAACGTGCACGAAGCAAAATTCATAAGAGATTTACGAAAAGAAATATTTGCCAGTTTTAACCCAACATAATCTGAACGAATACAACTTTGTGGTGGAGGTTTCTCATAGTCGAGCATTTTAAAGTGGAATCCAGCTGCATCACAACTGCGAGTCTCTCTAAGGAACTTATAAAGACGTCATGCTGCATTATGATAATCATATCAAGCAGGTTAGCTCTTGGTTGACATGTCTAAATTGTCCTCTGCAGATGCATATTTTAAGTCCTAAACTGACCGGCTATGATGACCAATATTTCGTGGTTGTCCTCTGTACCTTTACTGAAGACTAGAATATCATTACTAACCCCAGACTTTCCGAATTCACTAACACGGTTCTAATATAAGTATGCTTCGCCAATCACGTATAATTAGCGAAGGGAGATATATCTTAGATTTCAGCGACAGATACCAACGACAACCACAATACAACAATGTTTAAAAATTAATTTCCCACTTTGCAGAAAACACACTGAGCTTCCTTCACAAAAACGAACGGGTTAATTAAGCAAGCCTATAAGAAAAAAAAACTTTAATTTTGAAAGTCATATGAAGAACTTAAATATATTTTTGTGAGGATACTGTAGATATTTTTATTGTTAGAGCTACTGTAGAATTTAATAACCACTGTGCCTGAAAGGATTAGTCTCTGTCACGGAGCAACATGCAGGGTGCCACTGAATAATGTAGTAAGGACATGGAGCTCAGATGTAGCATGCAAAGATAGGCTTCGAGATTGGAGTCTTTTGTTTCCCGATCTTCTAAACACGAAATTAAAATAGACAGCCTGGTTTGTCGGAACGGAACTTGCGACGCTGTATCAACTGAATACTTTTATAAATATATTTCTAGAAGAATCATTGAAAATGACACCCTTACATACGTTCTCCTTTTAGAAATTTTTCTGGAGTCACTGAAGAACACGGTGAAGTCTTTCGGCAGAAATATGAACCAGATGCTTCCAGTTCTATATTGCCTACACTTGAACATCACTGTGAATAACGTAATTAGATGTTCATTCCTTTTCAAGATTTTAATCGTTAGGAAACGTTATTTCGTATTTCTCAGGCATCTTCAGTTTCTTACACAATTTTTCTTTTTAAAAATATGAAGTCCTCTTCGTTGCAGAGAAACAATATACGTAATGATATGAATTTTTTAACCAGCAAGAAATGCCAAAACGTCTTCAATTTTCCTTAAACACTCATTATAAACGAAGATTTCATTTATTCTTTGTTATGAAAGCCAAAAAAAAAAAAATTTCACGCAACAGAACAAAGCAGTATAAGATATTTTAAAATGAAACACAACTCTCAGAATGAAAAGGTTCAGTCTTAAATAAAATCTTATGTAATATTCTCATCTGTAAGAACAAAGGGACTATTTGTAAAAGAGTATGACGTAGTAGAATAAAGCTTCTTGCCTCTTGTTTTCTTCTGAATTTCGTTCTCAGTTTTTGCTTCCTTTCTCCGTCATTTACTTACGTAGATTCAGTAAACAGAGGAGTCATCATAGGAAGGATCCTAGCAAAATGTTGCAGCTTATTAATGCATACGAATGCTTCACATGACGACCCACCTCCCTTCGGAATAAAAGATTTTATCAACAGCCAAATTTTTGCCAAGTATTCAAACAGATAACGAGACCGAAATGGTCTATCTTCAGAAAAATAACAAAGCACAGTCTTCTGATAATCGGCCGACGTTTCGGAGGAATATTTCTCCTCAATATTCAGAGTAGAAGAATAAACCAAGCAAGGAAACAAAATTAATCATGTAAGAAGCAGTGATTTTCCAAAACATCGGACTATTTAAATGAACTTCATTCTGTTATATCCCAGAAGATACAATTCTTCATAATCGCAGCTGTGAGAACCTGAAATCCTGCAGATGTCGATAATGACTGCAATTCCTGCTTCGCTCAAATTACGAGACGGCTTTATTGCTATAGAGAGTGAGAACAAAATCAGGTTTGCAATTGTCATTGTACGTAGAATTCAAAAGTTAGCAAACATAATTAATTACATATCACTGCAATAGAAGCCCACAATATAGGCCTACGACATATAATTATAGATAGCAACATGAAGACATATCGTCGACAACTTCTCTCTTCCAATAAAAATACACGGGTTGATAAGCACAATCTCTATGTCCTTATGAGGTGCCATTCCTATTGCATCCATTAGCACACACTTTATAAAATGTAAACAG
This sequence comes from Cryptotermes secundus, assembly GCF_002891405.2. Taxonomy (NCBI): domain Eukaryota; kingdom Metazoa; phylum Arthropoda; class Insecta; order Blattodea; family Kalotermitidae; genus Cryptotermes; species Cryptotermes secundus. Next base: position 1,072,867 of record NW_019739213.1, read on the forward strand.
TAAATTTATAGAGACATTGCTGTTTCGCATAGAATGCAACACTTTACATTTCACATGCTAAATATCTTATCTATGAAAGATTTGAGGTTTTCACGGCAGTGACTGTGCAGAATGCCGTCGTATTGGTTGTGGCGAAGTGAAGATCTGTGAACCGACAGCACATTGCAGCTATCTGCTCACGCTGGTTCCTCACACGCGGATACTTCTGCCCTGAAATGGAGGCGATACGTTCCTCCGAAACGTCGGTTCACATAGGATCTACACGGCGCCACATTCCATAAGACGGCATTATACATCCGATCTATGTTTTCCATAATCAGACTCAACTGTTCTCCGCAAATAACTCCATTATGGAGTCTACTGCATAATTTAGTAAAATATTGATACTTAATTTTACTACTAACTTAGGATGTCCTACTACAAAATAAGGAAGTCAAGGTGGATGAGGTGGACAAGGCATGTAGCACGTATGGGGGAGACGTGGAATGCATAAAGGATATTAGTTGGAAAGCCAGAAGGAAAGAAACCACTTGGAAGACTAAGGCGTAGGTGGGTGGAAAATATTAAAATGGATCTTAGATAGATAGGATGGGATGGTATGGATTGGACTGATCTGACTCAGGATAGGAACCATTGTGAACACAGTAATGAACCTTCGGGTTCCATAAAATGCCGGGAAATTTTTGAGTAGCTGTAGAATTGGCGGTTCCTCCTTAAGGGCTCAGCTACACGAGTAAGTAAGTAAGTAAGTAAGTACAAAATAAGATACGTCACGAAACTGAGCATATTTCATAGTGTAAAAAAATTAACTAATAACAAACAGTTACGGGGGAATTTCTAACATATTTGTCTGAGTTTAGCTTAGAGCAAGGGACTGTATTTATGGGTGCTAAAATTCTAGCATCTGCTTACGGCACGAATAATATATTTTTCAGGTGCATACGCACGTGCACAATTGCGTGTGATTGCACCTAGTAACTCATACAGTGGGTTCTCCGCACAGCCGTAAAGTAAACGTTAATGTCGGGGGCTGGCACGGCTGACGGTAGGAGAGTGCAACTCTTTTTGTCTTAGTCAGCGCTCGCAAAAGAGCTCAATATATAATAGGTATATCTCTGGTAAAAAATAAATTATATTATTTATTCTCATTCCACAGATCCGCTATTTACTCGTAATTACTTCACCCAATATCTTTGTTCACCATGCTGATCCCTTTATGGCACTGTTACTTAGAGAGGTTTCATATTTCACGCATCATATACCCCTTTGACAGAGAGTGCATTATGTAACTATGAAATGCAAGATCAAATGTATCAAAAGCCCCCTCCCACGATCTGTATCATCTATTCATTTGGAAGTGATTGTCAGGAAAATTAATTAGATATTATGATGATAAGCTCCAATTAAATAAATGTTTCGCTAATTGATGAGCAGGTTGCTAACACAGAATCATGGATTGATGAGCAAATATTACTGATATCTAAATTAGAGAGGCTCTCCTAATCTGATTTGTTAAGGTATCTCTTACTTCATCAGAGTAACAGGAATTGAAATACTTAGAGGATATTAATAATACTGGCATGTTTTAGTTGAAAAACACAGACTTGATATTGAATTCATGACTCTTTGTATTAGAGTATTAAAAAAAACTGTGGTTTTAGTCCGCAAGCGAACTATACCGACCGAACGACCGCTGCTTGTAGGTGAAATTGGTGCCAACTTTAGCGGATAGAGGGTGTTGCGTGGTCAGCGCACCAAATCCCCACGGCCGTTAATCTCGGTTTTCTAGACTGGAGCCGCCATTTCCTTGAAGTAGCTCCTCAATTAACCGCAAGGGGCTGAGTGGACCCCGTTCTAGACCCACTACTCAGAACATCTGGTAGCGCCGGTAATCGAACCCGGACCTCTGGATCTATGGCCAGGATCACTAGACCACAGAGGTGGTCCTTTGTATTATAGTATGTGAAATATATTTCGAAAGCTTATAAGCAGTGGCGGTTTCTTGTGAACACAGTAATAAACCTTAGATTCTCATGAATGACGAGGAATTCCTCCAGTGTTTGAGTGACTGAGCTTCTCAAAAGGATATCTGTCAATGGGGCGTATGGAACAGAGAATGCAGTTGCGTTAGAGATAAAGAACATTAAAGTAAATCTCGCCCTTTTATTTTTATGTCTATTGGAAAGAAATTTTTATATACAAATTACACCACTAAAGTGTTCGTTTGCCGTCAGATACAACCTGTATATTTCAATGTCGTATTGTAAGTACTAGTAAAACTAGTCCTTGCATCTGAAAGGATCATGTAAGTGAAAACAAAGTTTTAAAATAACAAAATACTTTAGGGCCAATCACAATGGCAGAGCGGTTTAAGGCATGATATTTCTCCACCAGTTCAAGCACTGGGATTGTGGGTTCGAATCCAAATTGAGACACGGATGTCAGTCTGTGTTGTCCTATGTAGATATGATCCCCCGTTCGAGGAGTCCTACCCACAGTCTACAAGATCCAAAATTTTGGAATTAAT
>NW_019739213.1:1075469-1107869 GCF_002891405.2 Cryptotermes secundus
TGATGAACTACACGTAACTGAATAGAAACTGCGTACTTTAGTACGTCGAAATATACGCATATCGTAAATATTCAGGCGCATTCGGTTTCTTCTAATTAACTAAAAAGTCACAAAACACACGGAAAATAAAATACGGAAATGAGTATCTCGGTTTTCTCTATAAATTCTTTCGAAATTAATTAATGTTCCGATAAAAACTTTGCTATTTACTCTCGAGATGTGTGAAGAAGCATAATGGCAGGTGTATGAGTGATTAAAGACTGGTTTGGATTGATAATTCGATTTGTTGACCACTTGCAGATAGCAAGTAAAAGTAACTTTAGAACTGCCGCTAATTCACGCACTCTGCAATTCACTACAACACGTAATAAATCTTCTCAATCTGCTGTGTCTTCATCAATCGTTGCCATGTAACAGCTACCAACGGCGGATATTCGCCTTATTCTAGGTTCCCGAATTATCCCCTTGCCTAATCTACCAACTTCTAATAGCAAAAGCTCACAACGACTGAAGAGGAGTTCCCTGACTAACTCACTAACTCACCAACCAAATCTTCACTTTCCTGCACTGCAAATTAATTGTCCTATGCATAGTATCTTGGCATGGACCGCGTAGAAATCACCGTTCACTTGTTGTTGATCAATTCTTACCTGTTAGGAAACTGTCGCCTAGCAACGAGCGCTGTTTAAAGAGACGTTACTTAACAACGGGCCTACGTGCTGCAACATTTAGACCTTCATACAAAGCGTCCTTTATTCTTGCTCAGTTGTAAGCAAAAACCAAAGCGTGCCTACAACGTTTAGTAAAATATTGCATTAAAATTTGCAAGCAGGAGTTGATAATGGCGATGCTACTAGGAAAATTTTTCAATTCTTTGTCTCCATCGCGCCAAAAACTGAAATAATATTTTGCGTGCATGTAAGGCATGTTGAACACTAATGGAATTGTTTATAATAAATGTTAAATGACAGAAGAATTCAGCGAAAAAAAAATGCTTCTATGTATTTATAACTCATAGTATGCAGGATTAGTTCAAATAAAAAAAATGTTACAATTACATAAATTTCTCCTTTTACTGCCTCATGATATAAGTATATCATACTGCAAAATCCCGCTTCTAAGTTGCACACTTGGTATAAATTAGGATAACCGAGAAAACGTGTTTATCTATGAAATTATACTTGGATACTCAGTCAAGTAAACTCCATCAGCAGAAATCATGACATTCCCTTCTCTGTAAATAATCCCTGTGACCAAATATTATATTCCTTCGGTTTTTATGCAACTATATACATAGCCTATACGCTGGCGACGTGGAAAAGTGAGACATTTCCTCTCAGATGTAAAGGAGTTAGTAATTCCTATCAGTAATTACTTGGTTAGAGATAGGGGGACATTTCGAGTGAAATGTGATTTATTATGTAGAGGTGTACTGACTATAGATTTACACCTTGAAATCAAAAGAGTTTACCTTCCTTTCATTTAAGAATTCTATTATTATCTCAAGGGACACACGGTAATGTAGTTGCTTGAGGCAGTATGCTGCAAGACGAAAGGTTGTGGGTTCGATTCCCGATTATGTTATTGGATTATTCAGTTGATTAATCCTTCCAGCCGCACTGTGATCCTTTAGTCGACTCAGCTTCTAATGGAAATGAGTACCAAGAATGTTCCTGGGGGTAAAGGCCGGCCGTCGCGTAAGTCTGAGAACCTCACCGCCATCTGTGAGCCAATTGCCTAGAAAATGTGGAAGCCTCGATGTCTCACAAACCTATGAGCCTCCAAGGTCTGATACAAGGATAGCTTTGCCTTTGTTATCATTATCTCAAATTATCGAACGTTAGGTAGGGTGACTAATGTATAACGCTTTGTGAGAAGATGGAAGCAAGAGTCAGTGGCCTCATTTCGAGTAATACCACGGCATCCTCTAAAGAGACTGCGGGGGGAATAACGAAAAATCTCATTCAATATGGCGGATCTTCGGTTAGAGATGTGTGAAAAGAAGCTACTAAAATAAGCCATGGTCATTTCGTCACCATTTTATTTTTACATCAAGTCCTAGCAGATATTCTTTTATTGGTTGAACGCCTCTGTTTAGGTCAATTCTTCTTCTTGTCAATTACAACTCTGTGTAAATACGTATACCCAATTTAGAATGTCAGTTGAAAAAAATGTTTTTAACTTATGATACAGTAGCTTCAAACTCGATTTCTACGCGTGAATATGTGGTAGGAAATTTGGGAATAATATTGTCAACTTGAATTATTGCAAATTTTACGTGTAAAGTCAAAAGTTTTATAAAGTTTCCAACTCAAGCAGAAGTTCATTGTGGAGTTTCTCTCACTTGCCTTGTGCGCAGCCAGTGAAATGAAACATTTTATGCCATGCAGTTATTAATAAAATTACATATTTTTACACCATTGAAACTTCTGTATTCTTGTCTCAGCCGAACCCAGTTCCATCCCACACATCGAAATATGCATTTATATTACTTCTACACTCTCTTCTGCTTTAATCAACCAAACAGCAGGACGAGGAAACGCGATTTCTCAGAACGTCGAAATGATCTAATATTGGTTCAAAGAAACAAGTCTGATATGCATTGAATGTTCTCCACGTGTGGAGGAACTTCAGAATGTAATGTTTCATCCACTATTTATCCTAGTGCCCAGGTTAAATAACTCTGAGTTCTCTGTTAAACAGTGATTATCTTTCATCTCGGCTTACAGATAGTTGCTTCGAATAACCAAATGAGCTTCCGGTTGAAACGAACATTTCACAGGTTACTGATGATATATGTGAAATTATATTATTAAAGGAAATTAACGCCCATATGATGTAATACTAGGTAGTCAATTTGAACTGAAACCAGGAGAAACAGCGTCATATATATATATACACAAATACACCTCTTCTTCTTCTTCTTCTTCTTAGCGTTCTCCCTTTCGGGCTTTGCAGTCTTCAGTTTCGAAAATAATCTGCTCTCCATTTTCGAGCATTCTCTCTCCAAAAAAGGACTTTATACCTGTTTTCCACTTACATGCAAGTCTACTCTCTTCACTTTCGTCCTTATGGTAACAAGTGCAACGCATTTTTCGGTAACATTTGTTCAAATTTGGCCAAAATATCTCAGTTCCCTGATTTTTAGCAATCTTATCAGTAATGAAGTAACATCCATTTCTTCTCACAACATTTCATTTCTATCCCTACTTTCTCTTGTCTCCTGAAGGAGCCATTTTCTTAAATAAAAAATAAGGCGTTTTCATTTTACCCTTAAATTTTTCAGTCAATGGCCAAATTTTATACACACAGAGCAGAAAATTTTGAAATGTTCTGTGAAGCATATGTACCCTTACATTCTTGTAAGGCACCCTGTACCGCTTCTCTTCCGATTCCTTCCCCGTCAAAATGACATCAGGATGTCTTCAGGGTAGAAACGTCCGCGAGCGAGGAACCAGTGTGAGCAGATGACTGCAGCTACTGAAATTTCCCAGCTGAAGAAATAGGCTAATTGTGACAATGCTTCCACGCGAGTGTTGGAATTATACGTATTTGAAAGGTTCAAACGATTAAAAGAAGGGCGTGAAGATCTTTTTCGAAGAGGCTGGCATCCTTCAACCACTCGAAATTCAGACACAATCGAAAATGTGATATGAGATCGTCAATGGATCCTCAGAATGATGGCGGTTGAATTAAACACCAACAAGGAGAAGATTTGCCCATCCTCCATGAAGATTTTCGGAAGAGGAATCTCTGCGCAAAGTTCGTCCCACACAGACTCACGGACTAGCAGAAGCTACAGAGACTCACATCTTCCTAAGGCTTCGTTCATACTTGTCAAGACAATCCCAGTTTCCTTTATTGTATTTTTCTCTTTTGTTGGTTGGAAACTGCCCTCAAAGGGATGAGATTTCAGGATGCTGAAGACATTGAGAAAAGAGTGACGGCCGAAGTAAATGCTTTTCCTTCCGGAGTCTTTGCTGTTTTCATAAACTTTTTAAACAGCTGAACAAATGTATTTTATTTGGCGGAGATTACTTTGATTAGAAATATAACAATTTTTGTTATCCTTATATTTCTTACATCTTTTTTCACACTATTCCTGGAATTTTATTGCCAGACATTTTATATTTCATGTCGCTCTTATCTTTTGTCTGCGCTTTCTGGTCTCTTGGAAAGAGTAAGACGTGGAGTACTCTTGTTCTTAATTGTAATGCCCAACTCACAGAGAGAATGACTTCCATTTTCATTACCAGACTGAATGTCGCAATGGAGCCACTCTTAATAATCTTGTCATGTAAAAATTTTATGTAGGTAAGGTAAAGTTGCCCCTGTGCTTAAATAATTAGGCACTACGCCATGAAGGCGTATGAGGGAGTGGATGTATAGATCCAAATTTTCTTGACTTCGGTATTAAGTGGAGTTGAGTGGTCATCTTCACGCCTTGACCGCTTTACCCCCGAGGACATAAGAGGTTTGGGTGGACCCCAGAGTAGGCCTGGATGACGCGGAGAAGAGAAAATTTTTACGGGATTAATGTTTAGTATAATGAAACACTTGTCTAGAATTAGGAAAGCTTATTTAAAATGGTTCACGTAGGTGCTATAGGACTGTGCGTCTTTAGTGCTAAAGGTCACGTGTATGTTTTGTTGGGTGAAATGGTGTATTTCGAATTTTTTATCTTTTTGATGTAAAGCGTGTATATGTGGTTGATGTCGATGGCCTAGTGCAGTCCTTAATTTTAGAAAAATAACGACAATTTTCAATAACCTTTACTAATTTTAGACAAGCATTACATTATATTTAAACATTAATGCCACGTAAAGCTTTTACATGACAAGACTATTAGCAATGGATCCATTGCAATAAACAGCCTGGTAATGAAAGTGGGTGAAATTTGTTGGATGTGAAAGCTTGATGATTGTCGTAAATGACCGAAAATATAGCAAAAATAGCATCTAAATAAATAAATAACTTTATCGACAATTTAGGTATATTAGGTTAATTAAAAGCATATAATTGTCGTAATTAACGGATATATTTACGTAGTAGTGATAAACACAGAAGGGTACAAAACAAATAATGAAGGTAAATACTACGTTCACAAGTCTGTGTTTATGAAGACTTACTCACCCTATATCGATTCCGGGCTGGGCCTTGGTAACTTCCTCCATCGCCATACCCACGCTGCGGGAAGCATGGAAACAAAAGAACGACAAATATTAGTGTTACTGTAAGCAGCAGTAATTTTAGTATATAAGATGGTGCAGATGAGGCGATGGATGAATGAACGACAAGAAACACGCATTAGTAACAGAATGAAGGCTGTTTGTAAAAGCAAACATAATTATAAGAAGAAAACTGAAAGAGCGAAGCAGAGATTGTCTAAGTTTCACGCCAGATATATTTAATAGACAAGTACATGTATGACACTATCTAAAAGTGAGTAAAATTTTGTTTGTTCCAAGGAACACTTTTAATTATCTTCTTTTATTACTAGTGGGGTGGGACTAAGTCTCTTCTACTGCGGCCACTTCTGGCCTATTGTACCAGCCCCAGATGATAGGTGAGGGTGATTGTGGACCAATTGGTGGAATGAAGATTGGCAGGGGAAACCGAAGTATTTGGAGAAAACCTTCCCCAGTGCCACTTTATCCACCACAAATCCCACTTGACCAGCTCCGGGATCGAACTCGGGCTGCCGCAGTTAGAAGGCAGCGACTAACCGCTTGAGCTATGGCACAGTCTCACTTTTTTTAATTAAATAAACAATATAATTTTCAGGTTTCAAATATGAAGAAAGGTACGATGTAAATATTGTCACGTGTCACACAGTGACTCAAGGCGGGGTTCGGATTGGTAATTGGATTTATTGACAACCTATAGGTCGTAACTACAGTTAATTGTTACACTATTTCTGCTTTCCACAATTTACAATCACTCCACAATTTACAATCTCTCCACAACTAATCTCTTCAGGCTATCTGCACTAATATCAATGGATTTTTCACACAGGAACTATAACAGTGTCACTGAATTACACACTCCAAATATTACATATAAATAAATCTTCTAAATACACGGTAAATCTTCACAGATCGGCTTCTAGTTCTTCTGTGCAGCTAGTTCCGATTCTCTCTGAGCTTACAGATTACGGCTCTCCATATATAGCCGCGGAACGGATATGCATCACAGGAACCAAATGTCACGTGATTTCTAACCAGCGAGTCTATCTACAGAAAACACGTCTCACGTGATCATTATCCACTGTGGCGACGTCACTGCAGACACGGAAAACACAGCTCCCTTTATTGTTGCGTGTTGGGCCTTATTTACAGAGCTTTTGCCTGGCAACGCGTTGATCAAATCCTTTACAATATTTATTTACTCAAGAATTATGCTTGAAATAAAGTAAGTAGCAGCCATGATCGAAAACTAAAGGCACTTTTCTTATTTCCTTTTTATTCATGTTCATTATTATCTGCTTCATTACTAGAAGGCCAAATAAATACGTGCATCGGTTCAAGCTTTATTCTCGTTATGATTCTAAGTGCCTTCACTATTCTTTTTCAAAATCTCTTCTTGTTATAAGTTGAAATGTCCTAATTCTTCTGTAAGTTAGGCAATACAACTTATATATTCCATTCGGAAATTGTGATGCACGTCAAGGCGACAAGGGACAAGACAAGGCAGTCTGCCACGGGACCCTAACAAATTTTTCCACCAAATGTTCCTCACTTACATAATCTAGGTACACAAAACAAAAGAAACTTACGTATAAAATAAGCACTTAAGTTTAATTTATAGCATCATACAAATTTCTGAATTCATGTTTAAAAGATAATTGATCTGTTGTTATTAAATCAAATAATATTATGCCGCTTAGTCTCCAAATATTTTTCTTAAAAACCCAAATTAAAATACGCCTATTTCTGTCTAGAAAACTGCAGCACTTACACTGAAGGACTCTGAAATTGACTGATGGACTCTGCAATTGACTGATGGTCTTCGTATTGGTATATAGGAGATAGGAAGCTGCTGATATGTGTAGGACGAATGGCGTCCAGCATCATGCACTTAAAATCTACTTTCGTATCGCCATATCACACCATACTCTGCATCACATATTCCATTCTATCGTGCCGCATCGTGTCATACATCACCGAAAATCTCGGTGCTGCTGGTAGCGTGCTGCTCCATGTTCGGGAGGGGTTCTAGTCTCGGTTCAGAGGGTGGGTAGTTCCCGTTGCTTTCCTCGTTCATTTCATGCGAGTGCCGGGACAGTGCCTCAGATCAGTTGTCGAGACATTTTTGTCAGATCTTCCGTCTCATTCAATGAGCACCTTAAAATTCCAAGTTCAATAATTTGTGTTTGTGAGAGCTCCCATAGATAAATCACAAGCAAGAAAACATACGGCACGGTAACATGTGTAAAAAAAAAGACTTTCTTAGGAGCATACAGTGTGCAGGCAATGATTGGGGTGAAAGTGGAGTAGGAGATTGTCTTATAATATGTTCTTGTGAAGAGAATAATGAGCCATAGTGTTTCAAGAAAACGAGATATTAAGCAACGTTCTGCACTACAAAACTAGTTAGGTTTAGTCGTTCATAGTTTCTGTCGCATTTATCAGAATCAGGATGGATTAATAAATAGATAGACAGGTATGTATGTATATACTTTTTTGTACTAAGTTGGCTTGAAGAGCTGTAATCCATCGGTTACGCCTCAGTTTTCCTGGAGATCGTTTGGCCAAGTTCGTCTTAGTCGTATGTATATACGTAGGTAGGTAGGTAGGTAGGTAGGTAGGCAGAAAGTCAGGAAGGTAGACAGACAGACAGACGGACAGACAGGCAGACAGACGGACGGACGGACAGACAGACAGACAGATAGATAGATAGAATTCCGAACTAGTTTTCTTATTATTATTCTTCAACACCTCAAAGTATATATACGCTACTGCTCTCTGCATTCACAAGCCATTCACCTGCTCTGAAGATGGAGGCTATACGTTCCTCCGAAACGTCTGCCAAAACGAAGAATACACGGCGCCAAAACCCAGAAGACGACTTTCTTCACCTCAAAGTATAGTTTTAGTTACACAATTATCTCTTCGTTATGGCATATATATTTACGCGCAAGAATACTTTGTAGACAAAAGCTTGTGTAGCGTTCAAAGAGAGTATGAAGTTTGCATTCCACTAATGACGACAGCAGAAAATAGAACAGAGCAAGATTCTCAAAGTCAAACGCAGAGCGATATTCTGTCCCATATCCTCTTAGCAGGAGTCTGGAGTTAGAGGAAGGTAAAGACAGAAAATACAATTTTTCCAAAGAACACAACACAAAAATTAGTTTTGTATGGGTAGCTGCTTGTTTTTACTACTGTATGCTTTATTTCCATTACAGCAGAAAAATGGCCACCTTCTTTTCACACACTGAGAGTAAGTAAGGAAGGAAAGTTCAATTAAAAAGAATAAATAATAATTGTTTGGGTTTAATTTTAAATTAAATAATATTATATTTCAGCATCCTGTTACACTCACACAATATATATGGATAAATACCGTCTTAAGTGCAAGTCTTAAGTACACCAGACAGCAAACGTATTAAAGATAAGCAGCGACACACACAGAGAGCGCCTACACTGAGTAAGTACAAATAACAGTATAAACATATAAGAATAACATTACATGACATAACATAAGATAGTAACAGGAATATTTGTATATTACAGACAACACATGAACAACGATAAAAACAAGAAGTGGCCGCTGCAGCACCGTAGATATAGGGCATGTACCCTGAAAAAATTTTAACTAAAAATTGAAAAAGAAAGAACAGAGATCTTATAGACATTTTAACTTGAATTAAGTTTTAAAAAGTGCTAATTTAAAAATCAAATCGACGCGTGTAGATTAACAAAGATTTTATACAATTAGAAAGACTGGTAATTTTAAATTTTAAAAAGCAGTGTAACAGCTACGTGAGTGATACACACCTGATGATGGCCATTTAGGGCCGAAACATGTAGTGTGGAGGAGGAAAAGAAGTAAAAACTACAATAAAATTTGTTGCACTTAAGACGGTATTTATCCATATATATTAAATTAAATACTCGAAATAATAATCACAGAATGAACCAGAATCTTAAATTTCAAGTAAATAATATTCAGAAGTTCTTCTTTGCCTCACAGAAAAGGTTGCTTATTTCACTATAAAGGACAATACGTTCTGCAGATACGCGGTCAGGAGAGATACAAGTTAGGTCACATGAATAAAGGAAAAGAGCATACACTAGAAATGTTTGATTTCGGATTACCTAAATACGACCGTGTTATGAAAATTTGGATGTGAGGTTCTCAGAGCCGCGATGGCTATGAAGAGCTCTAGCCACGTGGGCAGTACGGTAGTCTGGTAAGTTCAACCGACGTGTCGGAGTATTTTTCTTTTTTACTGCTAGTGGGGTGGGACTAAGTCCCTTGTACTGCGGCCATTTCTGGTCTGTTGTACCAGCCCTAGCTGATAGGTGAGGGTGATTGCGGAGCAATTGGTGGAATGAAGATTGGCAGGGGAAACCGAAAACCTGCCCCAGCGCCAATTTGTCCACCACAAATCCCACTTGACCAGACCCGGGATCGAACCCGGGCCGCCGCGGTGGGAAGCCAGCGACTCACCGCTTGAGCTATGGCGCGACCAGACGCGTCGGAGTAACAAGTCACCTCCATCCTCAGGGTCGTAGAATAACCCGAGCAAGAAACTTAAGCAAAACTTCTGCTGGACTACTCGTCCTTAGATGCGAGAGGATAAAACTCTTGCAGGTATGCAATGCATGCAAAGCGTCAAACTTACATAGCTTCTATTCTGAATATTATATTTAAGCATCCTGTTGCACTCTATACGATAAATGATACAAATTCCGTCCCAAGTGCAAACAATATATATTATATGTCTTTGATCTTGTTCTTTCTACACTACATGTTTCGGCCTCTATCGGCCATCATCAGGTGTATACTCTTAACGTTGCTGCCACACTGAACCCGGTCTAAAATTTAACATTTAAAAACACAATGTCACATTCTTCGTATTATCAACATCTACATCGTTGATATGTGTCTGGTATGTAGATTATGTTGCACACGTCCAATTTGATATTCCTGTAGTAGCACTATAAAATCTTTAGTTATGATTTTAAAAACTTTTAAAAATTTTCTCTAAATTTTAAATTTAAAATTTAGAGAAAATTTTAAAAAGTTTTTAAAAACATCATAACTAAAGATTTTTAAAGTGCTACTACAAGAACATCAAAATTGGACGTGTGCAACATAATCTACATACCAGACACATATCAACGATGTAGATGTTGATAATACGAAGAATGTGACATTGTGTTTTTAAATGTTAAATTTTAGACCGGGTTCACTGTGGCAGCAACGTTAAGAGTATACACCTGATGATGGCCGATAGAGGCCGAAACATGTAGTGTAGAAAGAACAAGATCAAAGACATATAATATATATTGTTTGCACTTGGGACGGAATTTGTATCATTTATCTATTCTGAAATTCTCTCTGGACTTTATTTTCGTAAATTATTATATTTTATGCTCATATACAGGTATAATTATAGTAATCAGGCGGGTTGGAAAAAGCCAGTCCAACAAATTTCCCAGACACGAGTTGATGCAACATTAAGCACTTCTGTTTACTAAGGTTGAAAATCGAAAAAATTAGCTGATATGTAAGTTCCATATGATTTTTTTATTTCTATGTTCAGTTTTGATGAAACATTTTTTGTTTGGACAGATAATATATCTGGATCTTTCAAGCACATTTTTTACAATTTTAATCCAAATTAAACTGTACTAATAAATTTAAGTCTCTAATGTAAAATTTCATTAAAATCTTTTGATTTTTATTTGTACAGGTCGATTCTTTCATCTTTTGTTGTTGTTTTTTTTTTCGAACTTCATTATATGTACAGACGGGTAGACGCAAATTGTGAAGCTAATAAAAAAGATTCTGTGGGTACTCCTTGAGGACACGCCAAACAGCGTAAACCCAAATAAAGGGGAAGTAATGGAAGACCAACAGAAGATAGTGTCACGATTTAGGGGTTTGCGCGTGACTTATAAGACGGGTTTGGGATAGAATGATTGGATTTATTGATAACTTATTCACACATCTCGTGACTACAGACAATACAGCGCTATCGCCGATCTACACAATTTACAGTTCACAGTTACACACGCACTAGGGTTCTTCAGTCTTCAGTAGTCGTATCCTAGCAACGGATTTATAAGAGTCTCACTGTCACTTCAAATCACATATGAAATTTTCTTTGCACCGCTTAATTCTTTTCTTCTCATTATTATTCCAACGTGCCAAATCAGTTCAGCTCCTCTGCTCACAGGCTCATAACCTGGCAGCCTTGCGTCTAGAACTCGACTCGATTCTTCTCAACCGACTACCCCTTTATGACCACTTTGCACGGACCACGCAGGAAATACAGCCTTTATATTATTAGGAAGGCGTGTTTAGAGCGCCGTTGAATAGGAATGGAATTTACACTATTGTTGCTTGCGCATTCGTTGTCTCAGTAATATGCTTACCGAGTCGTTGCCTAGCAATGAACATATTCTGACTTCTCTATTCTTGCTTTTGGGCATCATGTCAGTAGGTTTTCAAACTGAAACAAGCATGCTAATGAAATCCTTGTACTGATGAGGTGGTGGCATTTTTAACGTTAATTAGTGGTATAGCATTCACTTCATGATACATACTAAACTTAACCAACGTAGCTAACCTCCTTAGTCAATTAGTTGTAGCAGTAGAGTGAAATATAGTTCCTTGCTACTATGACCTCATATGGGCATCTTATACATTTCTCTAATCATAGCGGACCATAGGACACTGGTAGAATAATAATTTGACGGAATATGACATTGTTATCGGGAAAACCTTCCTAAGTTCCAATTCATTCCCCACAAAACTGACATGAACTGCCCTTGAATTGAACCCGGTCCTCAGCAGTGAGAAGCCAACGACTAACAGCTGGAGCTAAGGCACGGTCAGCTAACTTCCTTGCTCTGAACGCGGCCAAGTTTTGGTCAGAGTTGAAACCAGTACTGAATGCCAAACTTGTGCTGTGTCTATTGTGTGCTGTATGGAACGAGACGTAAAACACGGATATTTTGACAGTTAAAACGAGGCGCAGTCGGGACTGATGAACGAGAGATAAGAAGAAAACGAAACCCTAAATGCCCGTCCACATTACTCGTGCTCGTGGGTCAGAAGCTTACTGCTGCCGGAAAATCAGGATCTGGAGCTGACGAAGTGGACGCCCAAACTGGTTTGCATACAAAGCCTTCGCATTTCTTCACAACAGATATCAGCTCCAGATCCTGATTTTCTGGCAGCAGTAAGCTTCTGACGCACGAGCACGAGTAATGTGGACGCGCCTTAAGAAACGCCTGACCTAGTGACACTTTGTCTGAGCTAACTGCAGTGTAACTGAACCCTGGTCTCCGAGGCCTAGTTGCGCGAACTGTGCCGTGGTCATTACAAGCAACCTCACGCATCAAGTACCGTATGCTGAGATAATGATACTAGAGGGAAACGGCGCCTAGGCGAAAGTTCCTTCATTACGCAGTAATGCAAATGGGTCTACTTGTCCTCGAGAGAGAATCCCATAGCTTTCGGTCGAAATACAACATTTGTATTCGCTACGTAAATATATTTCTAGCTAACGTTTTGAAGCAGTGTGTACTGAATGTCCCACCTCATTTAACGTGGGACCCAGTATTCTGCACTTACTTACTTACTTAGGGAGCTGAGCCCTTTTTGAGGAGAAGCCAAATCTGCAGCTACTCAAGAATTTTCCAGCATTTTATGGAACCCGAAGGCTCATTACTGTGTTCACAATAGTCCCTATCCTGAGTCAGATCAGTCCAATCCATACCATCCCATCCTATCTCTCTAAGATCCATTTTAATATTGTCCACCCACCTACACCTTGGTCATCCCAGTGGTATCTTTCCTTCTGGCTTTCCCACCAATATCCTATATGCGTTCCTCGTCTCCCCCATTCGTGTTACATGCCCTGCCCACCTCATCCTCCTTGATTTGATCATTCTAATTATACTTGGAGAAGAGTACAAGTTATGAAGCCCCTCATTCTGCACATACTAAGTTTTCTCTGTGTTTGCTTCTAGACCAACCTCCTTACATGCGTCAATTAAAGTTTGTGTGTTTTTCTTTATGGTATCCATATTATCACCCAGTAGATTCACATCATCGGCGTAGACCAACAGCTGATATGTCACAGAATGTATTTATACGTGTCGTATGATTTTAAGAAAGAAAACAGCAATTGCATTCCTGAACATTAATAAGCAAATAATTTTTGTAATGCAAATGCAATGGTGCTTGTGCAAAGAAGAAATAGCTAATAAATACTGTAACGGAATTGATCAATGCATTGCCAAGAAACAGGTCTGTAAACACAGTCCAACACTGAACAATAGATAAGGCAGTGTTTTCTATGTCGTCCGTGCCGAGCAGCTTTGGAACAATGGGGTTTTGCAACCCCTTTCTAAGAATCGGCTCGGTAAACAAGCTTCCGCGTAAGCGGTGACGTCAGCAACAAGAGACACGTTGTTTCTTGCCGGATCTGTGCAGAGTGCTTAGACGAGAAGTGAAGGTAGTGACAGAGTTAGTTGAAGGGCAGATACGAGTCAGTCGTCAGCTGGAGGAGCGAGTCCAGAAGAATTTTTAGTTCTGAGGTTCCAGAGTTAGTGAAAAGGAAACAGTAAGGATACCTTATAATGATTTGAAGTGCTAATTCCTGTGTTGAGGTTCGTTGCTAGGAAACCACTAGTTGAAACTGAGAATGTTAGTGCGTGTGCAACGGTGAAGTGTAAATTGTGTATCAGAGATAGCGCTGTATTAATTGTAATTAAGAGAGAGAGATAGAGAGTGTAACCGAAATGCTAAAAAATAAAATTATTCGAACCAGAACCCATTATTTTTGTCAAGCCTAACACTCTACATGTGACAATAATTACTAGGTATTCTTTACAAAGTATATAAGAAAATGAGTGTATTATATTTATGTAACGTCTGTCGGTGTGTCCATCTGTGACATAGTATCGGCGTCCGAAAAATTGTGCAGGTATCATGAAAATGTAATATTAAATATTTTAAATAAACGCAGTCGGGCAATTCCGCTTTTGGTTAAAACAGGATGAAAATATAGTGAACTCTGCATATAACGACCAACATGCCTTTCTGTGTGCACTTCGACAGCAACTCTGGCGAGCTCTCTAAATATTAATCTGAGTAGGTATGTTTCGTACAAATGTTGCAAAGCCACATATTTTATACCTAGTAAATATTTCCCTTAAACTTTACGAATTAAAAAACTGTTTATATGTCATCTCATTAACACTTGCGATTTTGATAACATTTTAAATTGCAGGTACTACCGAAAATTTGTCTAAATTTGTCGAAAGTCGTATCTCTCGGCCCGTCTCTCTGTGACCAACTTCCAGGACCTGAATCCATAGTAAGATTCTCTTTTGAATTCAATGTAGAGAATTTTCATTAAACTTGTCGCGAAATTCTGATTTTCATCCATGTTGAACCATAATAAATTTGTCTTGCCAACGGTCATAAGTGCATTTTAGGTACATCACATCATATAGCCCGTTAATATTGTACAAATTTATAAAGAAATCTTAGGTACGTTTAACGAACTATGTGGAACACCGTTGATAATTTTAAGCACTACTTTCTGGAGTTTGCGGGAAGTTCATACTTTAAAGGTTTAGTAAATTATGAGAGACTTCGAGTCATTTCGATAACAGATCATTAAACTGTAATACATCACCGACACTGGTATCGGTTATATTATTACTACATCGTAGTTTATACAAATTACTGTCCATTTCTGACGGCATTAATTTCAAACCACTTTTTAAAAGCTTCTATGAAAGAAGCCAAAAAAATGATACACTCCAACACGCCAGCCTGGAAACAGTTTCTATTATGCATCGTCCACAAACAACTGGTGTACCGTCGAATCATCCAGACAGACGTATCCAGGAATTACACATGTGAGGTGGGTAGCATTGAATTAACAAAGCCATCATGACTGAGCAACATGTTGGTGACAGAACATGCTCCGAGTACATGTCTGGATTAGCTCTGGGATTGATATCCTTGTATGCACAATATGTCAGTCCAAAACACGTAAGATGCCTAATCTCAAGAATCCTTACACTGCTCAAGCTCTGTTTCAACCTACCCAATTCAGAGATTCACAACCTCATTTAGTATAATGTACTAGTAAAATAATGTGAAAGTAAAGCATAAAGGTTATTGAGTTGTGTTCATTTTAAATACATAAATCTGTGTCCACATAATTCCAAGTTCCATTTTGCACAGTTTTGTTAACATATATAGCTACTTTCATTAACTTAAATCAATTCAGCTACAGCTGCTGCTGCTATTGATACCATCACTACTGCAACAGTTCGATTTTTACATATTTCTCTTCTTTAAATCGATTTTATAATTTAAGTCTTTATTCCCTTTTAACCGCAAATGAGTCTTGTTTCGCTCTAAATTGGTTTTCCCGCTTACATCCAGTTTTGAATAAGTACTTTACAAAGTTTTTAACTATATTATATTTGTATAGTTTCTCTTGTAGGTTTTTGATAGGAGTTCGGATAGCTCAGTCGGTAAAGCAACGGCCTACGTGCTGGACGGCCTGACTTCAATTCTCTGCGCGAGAAAGGTTTTCCTCTCTCTACTCTGTCCAGAGTGGTTCTTGGACCAACTCAGCCTCGTACCCACTGGGTACCGGGGAAGATTTCCCAGAAGGCGAAGCGGCCGGGGCCTGATGCTAACCAGTGACCTCGATCTAGAGCAGAGGTGAAGAATATGGAACTATACATCCAATTCCGCTATGGCTTCTTGACACTTAGTCAAGAACATGGAGATTTTTGCCTTCATTTACTTCATACATCGGGTGTGCAAGTGATGAACCTAAGAAATCTACAAGTCCATACATTCCACAAACTGCACGAAGTAAAATTTTCACTATTAAGGAATAACGTATATATTTCTAGCAGTTTAAAGTATTCGAATTTTTTTAACCTTTTATTTATTTTTAATTCCTAAGCAATATCTGTATCAATTGCGTTGAAATCAGCCAGTACTGCAACATAATAACACAGAAATGAGCTGTTACATGACGAAAATCTATTTCTTGATTTCTCTACCATTTCACAGTAACACCTTGAAATATGTAATGCCATCCATTCATTTCTATTTCAGAGAAATTACTTTTGATGCGTATTCTGATATAAATAGAACTATTAAAACACACAAACTTCTAAATACTCGGCAGTGATAAGGCTAATTCAAAATGCCACACATCTTGATCGATACACGCACGTATTTTAATGTAAGATTTTCTTCCTTGTACTTCGGGAACTTTTCTGACAAGCCACCAATCTTCAAAATATGAATATGTCTAACCGTCAATTATACTTTGACTCGGTATCCTAGCATTTTCCGTATTTAATTACTAATGTCTGACTTTCCTAACCTAAATATATTTTAGCATGCAGACTCGTTTCTAAGCAACGGCTAGGCAAACAGCGCAGGCTACTGGCAACAGATTCCTAAGAAGCAACATCTGAACTACAGCAAGGAGAAGCGGTATTTTCTATGTGGTCCGTGCCGAAGTGTCTTAGGCAGGACAGGTCTAGCGTTTAGTGACTTGAGTTGGAGTCAGTCACAATGGTTGGCAGTTGGTGTCAGATGACTGCCAGCCTGCGACTTAATGAGTACAGTGCAGTTGAGTACAGTAGAGTGAAGAGAGTTGGTTTGTGAGCAGTCAGAGGACTGCTGCAGTTCGGTTGTTGTGAGCTGTTGCTGTATGAAGGTGGTAACTGAGGCGCGGGGACAGTTCAGGAACGTATATCCACTAGAAATTCTACAGGAACTGTCGGGCAACGAGCCCAGATCCGACTGCCGGAGGTCTGTGAACTGCTTTCGAGGCTAATCGGTAGCATTATCCCTTGAACATAACTTTGATAAACTACTTACAGTTGTCATCAAAGTAATGAACCAAGAACTTACAAATCTATGCAACATTTTGGGAAGATCTCAGGCAAATTTACACCAGCTGAGAAAATTATTTGTAAGGTCTACATGGGGTGGTTATATCAAAATATGTCTTAGAGAGACAGAATGTGAAGATGTGGGATAGACCAAATTCATTTAAGGGATACTACAATTTTTGGCTTTTGTAAAAACGGTGACCCGTTTTCGGATTCCATAAAAACTGGTAGCTGTTTGATAAGCCGTGTATCCAGCAGTAATGCTGAGTTAGTCTGATATGTATATTGCTCTTTTCATATTGCTTAAGTTTAATTGGGAGCACGCGGTAGAGTAGTTGGTTGAGGCACTTTGCTACACGGCGGAAGGTCGCGGGTTGGAGTCCTGATCAGGTGGATTTCTTTCTCAATTTACCTAATCCTTCCAGCCGCACTATGGTCTGGGGTCTACTCAGCTTCTAACAGAAATGAGTACCAGGAATCTACCTGAGGGTAAAGGGCGGACGGCGCATAAGGCTGAGAATTTTACAGCCTTCTGTGGGCCGACTGTCTAGAGAAAACGTGGGAGCCTCGACGTCTCACAACTCTATTGGCCTTCACGGCTTGTTACAGGGATAATTTTACATTTTTTAAATTTAACTAAGATATTTTGATTAGACTAATAATATCGATATGAGGAATTTCAATATCAAATTCATATCTATACTCTGTACGAACAATACAGTCTACGCAAACCAAGACATAAAATTTTATAACGATAGACTAGTGTTATGGGCAAGCAGTAACGTACGTGGTTGAGGTACTATACTACAAGCTGGAAGGTCGCGAGTTCTATTCCCGATGAGGTCATTGGGTTTTTAAATTGACCTAATCCTTCCAGCCGCACTATGGCTTTGGGATGGACTCATTCTCTAACAGAAATGAGTAGCAGGAATTTTCCTGGTGAGTAAAGGGCGGCCGGCGCTTAAGGTTGGCAACCTCATCGCCATCTGTGAGCCGATTGTCTAGAAAATATGGGAACTTAGACGTCTCACAAATCTATGGGCCTCCACGGCCTATTAGAAGGTTGTTCTAATTTACTTTACTTTTTTATTTCTTATAATAATGCAGAGCTACATATATGCCTCGGAGGGTGTTCACATTTGACATAATTATGAATATCTACATTGCAGTCAATATTTACAGAGCTTCTACTTAATTTCCAACGAACTGTAATAGCAAGCTAATGCAGTATTAGTTGCAGTGACCCAGTTCCTACTGTTTCACAGATAAATATTTTGCCATGTTGTTAATTTTCGCCCTCTTGGAATAGCTGACAAGACCAGACCTCTGGTTATTATATGTAATAACTTACTAACGTAACGAGCGCTTTCTAACCTAACATAATTTCTGCCCTACTAAGAATGTACAAAAGAGGCACTGAATACTAATAGCTGCTGTGTACAAGTATGGATGAGAGTGTGAAACTTTGTTACACACTATCTGAGGAGAAAATATGTTGTGAGCGTTTGCGGACATAGTGCTGAGGCGAATATTCAGACCTTAGTTACAGGAAGTGGCGGGACGGAAGATAAAATTCACCCAATATGGCGCCTACATACATTGCACTGTTTACGAAATATTATTTGGGTCATAAAATCGAGGACAATATGAGATTGGTGAAGTATGTGGCAAGAATGAGGTGAGAAATTAATATATTGTCGCGTATCGCGCGTATATCGCGACAAATAACTTCTCGATGTATTTGATGTAGCGAATTTTATTTCACACTCGCTCTTACAATCACCCAAATTACAATCTGACGATTACTGCTATCTGCAGTATCACAAATAGTACACTCCAAATGCCACAATAAAACTGACTAGTTGCTGGCTAACTCGGCGGTAGCTCCAGGACTCACTGGCTGACTCAGTACAACTCTGCGGTAGCCACATTAGAACTGACTGGTAGCCACATTAGAACTGACCGTGAATAGCCTTCGCTGCGCCTCATGTAGCCTCGATCGGACCATACGGAAAACGGCCGCGTAATAGGCACCCTTTTTGCCTGGCGCTGTGTTGCTATGTAACGCTAGCGGAGGTAACCGCTGTTACTATCGTAACGTCGCCGCTGTTGACTCGCGTTGCCTAGCGACCGCGATATCCCTCGGTGACGTCACCGCGGAGGGGAGTGGCGGGGCGGGAACTCGCCTATTACCGTAAGAACGCGAGCGTTACGTTACCGCCACGTACCGCTGGGGAGGTAGGGGTCAACATGTCACAATATTTTTGCAGGGAAACCTAAGTGAACAGACTATTCAGAAGACCTAAATATAGATAGGGTATTATTAAAACTTGATTCATGGGGCTCAACATAGGCGACCTCTTTTAAGTACAGCAATGAACTTGAGTTCCACAAAAGACGTGGAATTTTTTGACTAGCTGGCCTACTGCTAGCTTCATAAGGGCTCTGGATGTTGGAATGATATATAGACTAACTATAAATAATTGTGGAATCGTTGTGATGATTTTGGGGGTTTGAGTTTCTCAAAGCGATAGTTATGAAGAGTTGTATCTTCTGGGATTTAACGCCGTGTAGTCCGTTGGAAGTCATCCGACGTTTGGTAAGAAAATATCCTCCATTTTCAAACTAGGTTTATTTTTCGACCCTGAAAATGGAAGCGACATGTTCCTCCAAAACGTCAGTTGACTTTCAACGACTATAAGGCTATATATCTCAGGAGACAGAACTCTTCATTATGACGGCTTGTTGAATTTATATTTATGCATTTATATGTAATGACTTCGCATTAGTACAGACGTCTAGGAAGCAGACCAGACCCACCTGAAATATGCAGTGATAGAGGTCGGAAATAATCCTCATGCAACAGAACTACTGCACGGCACCCTGTTGCAGAACCAGAAGCGACATTCTAGAAATCGCACGTAACAGAATTCCAGTGCGCATGCGTGAGTCGGCAATGACTTAGAATCAGTTTGGCCATCACGCGGGATAGCAGATCATGATTTTGTATCCCAAACCATGTCCAAGTTCTGTACTGTAACCTATTGCATATCACCATAGTCTCCGCAGTTAAAGGACATGCGGACTAGCTATGCGGAAATGAAAGGAGCCGTGAAGGAATGTTACTTCTGGATTCCGCAGATTCTGTCTGTATGGTACTGAATTAAATATGGGAAAATGGCTGAGGATCGTTAAACTGTAACGCTGTGGATCTATTTTAATCGCTCATTCGGATATTTGACTGAAAGGACTAAAACAAACCTTGAGAATATTTCGTCGTTGTAACTGAAACCATTAAGAATTAAAGTCATATTTTCCGAAAATAATACAGGCGCTCTAACGCTGTGACAAACAGCCCGAATGATGCCTTATCAACAACATAAATCATACGCAGAAACCGGAATGAAGTACCAGTTTCAACATGACATATGTCTTCAGTAAGCATACATTTATCAGTAATATGAGCCACTTTGAAATATACAAACTCAGTCGACCAAACAATCTGCAACGAAGAAGATGGATAAAATTGTGATGAATTTATTCGGGAGTTATTTGGTTTGAATCTCCGACAGACATCCACCTCTATTTGCTGACGTTTTCGATGTGTTTCCTCAGCGTCTCCAAATAAATTCCGAGATATTACCTCAGATATGACCAATGACGCTTCCTTCTGTGTCATTTTTCAATTTATTATTCAGTAGCGTCCCCATGGATAAAAGCTCTGCATTCATGGAGTCGTCAGCTCGATGCTCCGGCCTCATTAGTCGTAAAGAAAGCATCGAAACATATTTTTATGGTGACTCAAGTTTTGGATGTGGTCATGAAGAAGTATAACTCGATGTCACGACAGGAAATACATCTTGGTAGTCCAACAAGTCCCGATCACAATGGCCGCACAGTCTGAGGAATGAAATGTCTTCGCCCGCTCGAACAATGGGATTGTTGGTTCGAATCCAACTCAAGGCATAGATGTCTGTTTGTGTTTATTATGTATTTGTGTTAGGTAGCGACCTTATGCAACAGGCTGATCCCCCGTCCAACGAGTCCTGCCGTCTGTTTTAGATTGAGAAATTGAAGTGAAACGAAACTATACATGGATGTAGTATATTCCATGTGGGAGCAACAGGAATAGAAGAAGAAGAAGAAGAAGTCCATCAAGTATTCATGCAATTTACTGAGCGATGGCGGTAAGAATAAACTAAGTGACAAATGAAGGCAGTGAGTCAGCCCTGGCATTTAAAAACGTAGTTTATGTAGACACACACAGATGGCTACACTATACAGTTCGTCACGAGCTGCAGGTCTGCTTCCCATCTGCCCTCATTAGTCACATCATTCCACCCAGGTGGACAACAACAGATAATGGCGTCAAAAAAAGAAGCTTTCAGGATGTACGCTGTCGATTTCTGACCCTTCGCAAACAAGAAAGTAGCAATTAGATGGGACAGGTGCCAGCGTAACGTCGCATGAAATCAAGTTGTTAGAAATTGCTAGGCAACGTATGAAATACCGCACAGCAAGATTGTCGACAGATGGACAACACAGAATATGTATGCTATTACAATGCTCACTCCGAACCTGATAGGCTCTACGGCATAGAGGCAGAGGAGAACACGTTAAACAAGCATTCAGCAGATTAGAGTAGGCCCTCATGTTCAGCTTCACTTAAATTCTCTTTATATTTATGGATTTTATCTAGATCATGTCAAGTTTGGATCTGTTAGTTAGTTAGTTATTGGAGAGGGTGGGTTTCCCCATGCACTGAGACCAGTATTGGTCCATTGCGCTTCTCTCTATGATATTCTACCAGTCTCTATACCCTACCGATATTGGTGCGTACCATCAGTCCCGACCGAGCCAGAGAGTTCGGCCTCTACTGGCTTGGCGGTATCTATAATGCTTCCCCCATCTATCAGAGGCATTAGAGACTACTGTTGGGCGGGAAATGTCCTTGAATTTTGGCTCAGTGACCTCCTTTGGAGATATGAGGTTCTTTTACGTGCCGTAAAGCTACGACACGGGACCCACGGCTTAAAGTCCCTCCCGGAGGACTTGTTCCCTGAATTTTTCCGCTCTTAAAAATTCCACGACCTCCGCCGGGTTTGAACCCGCGTACCACGAGTCATGAGTTGGATTTGTTACATTTTGTTGAATTTAACCTCCCAGACTGAACCTTGTATTACACAGTTGAAAAATGGTTCTTCTTTGTAGCTGCAATGTTTCTACGTTATTAATTTGCTCGAAGTAATCCTTCAGTATAAAACGGTGGCATTAGTGGGCCTTATATCGTTAACTGGTTTAAAACTACATGCAAAATTATTGATCATTATACCACTTCACGAAAAGAGAACATTTAAGCGGAAATGATTTTAGAGAACAAGTCCTCCAAAACATAAAATGGACTTAACTGGATCAGGACAATATGACGTAAATAACTCTGGAAAGAACCGCAGGAAATAAATAATTAGAAATTGGGATTTCATACAAAAATAATTTAAAAAAAACAATAAAATTGTCTTTATATTAAAAAGTAGTTCTATTATATGATTACTCATTTTAATATTCAAGCAGATTGATTCCTGAAGTGTTTATCTTCTGTGATATAAGGAGATATAATCCGTTAAATTAACTGACGTCTCGAAGGGATATGTAGTCTCCATCTTCAGGGTTGTAGAGTAAGCTGCCTGTTTCATGATGGTTTCTTTCTTGGTTTACTTTTAAATCCTGAAGATGGTTGCCGAAAGTTGCTCCGAAACGTTGGTTGACTTTCACTGGACTACATGACCTTATATCCCGGAAGGCAGAACTTTTCATATACCGCTCCGAGAAGCAGTGTTACTATATTCAGCGAAGTGCTTAATTACTCAGAGACTAATTATGCAGTAGGCTGGTTACTAAATGTCGACATAAGTTCACAGAATTAATGGGTTTTCGGACTTTTCCAATCCTCCGGTATTCTAGAAAATAGATTAAGGTTAGCTCTCTCTAAGGGACCAAACTGAGTAGGTGTCTCCCCTCCCCCACCTGAGGACGGAAAGGGATGCAGTTTCCGAAACGTCATATTTTATATTTTCTAGAATATCGAACGATGGGAAAAGTCCAAAACCCCAGTAATTTTGTGTGTCATGCTCCTTCGTCAGAACCCTTTAGAAACTGCTCGACATGAATTCCAAATTATACTTCAGGAATGTAGTGGTAAAATTATACCTGCTTCAACATTCACAAAGTTTGCATTTTACCTAGAGCAGCGATTGTCGACCTGTGTTCCGCGATGATGGGACAGGTGGTCCGCAAGCAGACTTAAGTTAAATTCAATTAAAACTTATCCGAACAAAACGAATTAAAATTAAATAAGCAAGTAAAAATTGTTGAAATAAAATGAATACTGAAAAAAAAAGCTTTCTAAATTCAGCGAACATTTGAATGACCAGACAAGAATCCGGTGTTTCCAGGGTATGAAGGTGTGACTGCATTGTCACTAACTTCAGAGGAGGGACCGCGCCGATAATTGGTAGCTACTGAAAGACGGATAACAAAAGAGGGGTGCAGTGAACAACAATAAGGTTTTATTGCTCCCGCCTTCCCTTGCTGTTTTGTTAGATTTGAAGTAAACATGTGTTATCCACATTTCAACCAATTGCTTGTTGTTTATTTTTATTTATTACTGACAGTCTTCCTCCTTCAACGAACGCTCAGTATATATTCATAGTTGGTAAGTGATAGTTGGACAAAGTTTGTCGTGAGTTAACCCCAGTTTTTATATATTTTCCGAAAGCGTTTTTAATAATGGAAAAGTGGCTAACGAAACAGGTGATGCCAACCCTAATTGTGATACACGTGTTGTAACGGCGAGTTAATGTGATACTATTAAAGTCGAAGAAGTAAGCAGTTCAAAGAAAAAATACAGTAGGAAATATGACAGTTCATATTTAAACTTCGGGTTTACTTGGTGTGGCGATGAAAGTGAACAGAAACCTCAATGTGTTTTGTGTTATGAAGTGCTGTGAACGAGCGCATGAAACCTGCGACACTCCGACGACATTTAGAAAATAAACATTTTTATGTGAAAAATAAGCCAATTGAATTTCATCAGTGACGCTTAGGGACATTAAATCATGGGCAAAATATATTTTCGGACATGGGTTCGATTAATAACAAGGCACTGGAAGCATCTTACCTCTTAATTTTGCGCATAGTCAAAACAGGGAAACCTCATTCTATCGGTGAAAATTTACTCTTGTAGCTATAAAATATGTGGTAAAAACTAAGTTTGACAAGTTACTAAAAGAGGTTGATTTGATTCCTCTTTCAACTGACACTGTCGGTCGCAGAATTAACGATATGGCAGGAGACGTAGAATCTCAGTTAATCGAAAAGAGTTAGGAAGAGCCCTTATTATGCGTTAGGAATTGACGAGACTGCTGATGTTACAAATGATGTATAAGGGGTGGATCTTCTCGGTCCTTGCACCGCGACCTACAGTGATCTATTATGTTTATGTTACAAATGAAGCGCAGTTAATATCCTGCGTAAGATATGCCCATGATTACGACATTCATGACGATATTCTGTTTTGTAGAATTTTGTCAACCCGAACAACTGGAGAAGAGATATTTCACACTCTCAGCAATTACATAAGAGAAAAAGGGATCCAGTGGGAAAGATGTGTGGGCTTCTGTTCGAATGGAGCTCCGGCCTTACAGGCAAGCATAGTGGGGTTGCTTCTGGGAAAAATGTTTGGGCTTCTGTTAGGATGCAGCTCCGGCCTTACAGGCAAGCATAGTGGGGTTCCTTCTGGGAAAAATGTGTGGGCTTCTGTTCGAATGGAGCTCCGGCCTTACAGGCAAGCATAGTGAGGTTGCTTCTGGGAAAAATGTGTGGGCTTCTGTTAGGATGCAGCTCCGGCCTTACAGGCAAGCATAGTGGGGTTCCTTCTGGGAAAAATGTGTGGGCTTCTGTTAGGATGCAGCTCCGGCCTTACAGGCAAGCATAGTAGGCTTCTTTCTAAGGTCAAGGAAGTAGCTCCGAATATGAATTGTGTACATTGTTTCATAAATAGGGAAGCTTTGGCCTTAAGAGAATGCCACCAGTATTTAAAACTGTGCTAGACAACGCAGTAAAACTAGTTAATTTTATTAAGGCTCGATGGTTAAATAACAGGTCATTTTCCGTGCTCTGCGATGAAATGGGAAGTGAATATGTACAACTTTTGCTTATTCTGAAATTCGCTGGCTTTACAGGGGCAAAGTTCTAACAAGGTTATTTCCGTTAAGGCAAGAAGTTTTATTGTTTGTAAGGGAACGTAATTCTGATTTTGCATCACTCCTTGTTGACGTAGCATGGTTATTACCACTATCACATCTTTCAAACATTTTTCCTAAATTAAATGAACTCAATCTCTCCCTTCAGGGAAATTCTTTAACTGTTCTTGATGCGTAGGACAAAATGAAAACATTCGATAAAACTGGTGTTATGTATGAATTATGTAAAAGTCAGATAATTTTCACCTTTTCCAACATTGGAATCCTTTTTAGTGGAAAATGATACTTCTGTTGCTTCTGATTTTCTGGAAAAGTTTTGTGACCACCTCAAAACTGTGAAACATAAATTTGAATCATATTTTCCGAATAACTTTTATGGGAAATTTCTGTGGGTTCGCGATCCATTTCAGGCTTACAGTCATGAGAACGACCTTTCGTTATACAAAAAAGAATAGTTAATTGAGCTCTCAAGTGACAGTGGGCATAAAATGAATTCGATGATCTTGGTTTGGTCCGATTCTGGATCTCACCTTCAGGGAGAAGTGAATTTCCCGAATTAATTATCAGAAGCATTGAAAATAGTCATACAGTGTTCAACAACATTTCTCTGTGAGAAAGGACTTCCATCGCTCCTTCAATTAGAAACAAAATACAGAAATCCTCTTAGTGTGAGTACCGATCTTCGACTGAAGTTGACCAATATCGAGCCAGGTATCCAGGATCTCTGTAAGGGCCCACAAGCTCAACAGTCTCATTAAAAGTAAGTAGTAACATAATTATATCATATTCTTTATTTGTTTAATAAAGATTAAAACTTTGTTCAATGAAGATTCACTTTTAATAGTTTACTTACAATTTAATTAATTATGTTTCAATATGTATTCAGAACACGCTTTTAGTTTTATTATGTTATAAATGTAACAGCATGTCCCGAATGTTGGTAATAACACATAGGTTTAAATAAATAGGCCTACATTACTTAGTGGTCCGTAGAATATTTTCAGATATTTTACTGGTCCTGGGGCTTCAAAAGGTTGAGAAACACTGAACTAGAGGGTATTTATATGTCTCCTATTATTCTCAGAATAAATACTGATTATTTCCCCAAAAAGCTTAATATTTCGACATTTGTAATGGAGAAGCAATATTTTCTGTAAATTGTTAATATAATTTAGATGGATTCCATGCTTCAAATGTAAAACATGATATTTGTTAATTTTTTAATTCCTGCTATGTAGATTTCAGCTATTTAACTCGAGGCACGCTGGTCGCATGCAGTGCGTAGACATTTCCTTTTTTCCTGTGGCGCTACAGCCCCAATTTGGGCCTAGGCCTACCTCCATGAAACTCTCCGTTTCACTTCGGTTTATTAGATCTTACACATACGGTAGGACTCCTTGGACGAGTGATCAGCTTGTCGCAAGGCCTCTACTTGTACACAAACACAGAAAAACGCACACAAACATCCTTGCCCTGAGTGGGATTCGAACCCACGATCCCAGCTTCCGAGCGAGCGAAGACAGTGCATGCCTTAGACGACTCGGCTACCGTGACCGGCAGAAATTTCCTTACATCCCCCAAAATACGTATTAATGCTTTCATTCTCTTCAAGAAGAGTGACGAATCTTACGGAAACTGTAGCAGTTCACTGTAAACAGTGCAATTCATAGGATACCTGTACATAGTAAGTAGCCTGAAGAGTTTCTACTTCGTGTTACTCCATTATCTTCTTAATAAACTAGCAAATATTTAGCAGCTGATTTTTAACTACTGTTGAGTGGAAACAGTATCTGACTTCCTCATTAAATTCTTCAGATGCTCTTGTTTCCTGAATCCTCGTTTTAAGATCAGGGTTAATTCATTTTCAATAATAACTCCCGCATAGAGGTACAGGTATAATTCAGTTCCTCAGAAGTGTTATTTTTGATAACGCAGACGGAAAGATTTTTACTAGAAGTTATTGGCCAAATTTAAGGAAATTGAAATTCGAATGCATACTTTCAAATATAATATTTTATCAACATTAGAGCTAATGGACAGTGACATTATAAAATATCATAAATATGCAGTTATGCAGATTTACAATACAAGATCACAAAGTGTTACAAAGAAAGAGGCCACCATCTTTCCTCAATGTAGGTCTGCTGTCGATCCCTTTGAATGTATACAGAAGATCAGGAAACTCAGTAAGGAAAGCGGGCAGACCGCGCCATAGCTCAAGCGGTTAGTCGCTGACTTCCCACCGCGGGGGCCCGGGTTCGATCCCGGGTCTGGTCAAGTGGGATTTGTGGTGGACAAAGTGACGCTGGGGCGAGTTTTCTCCGAGTACTTCGGTTTCCCCTACCGAGCTTCATTCCATTAAACTCTCCATTATCATAATCACCCGGGGAAGGCTACAGTAGGCCAATCAGTGGCCGCCATGCCGAGTGGATCCAGTTGGACTACACTCCCAAATAAGCGAATTAAAAATTAAAAAAAAAAAAGAAGGAAAGCGGGTGTGTCAGACGAGAATCGAACACAGTATCTTTTCAATACAACTTATATATTTGTTCTTCGGTAAGGTGACTGGACGGTAGAACATCATGTGTATACACATTCACTTATAAAACGCTTTTTCACTAAAAAATTCCGTGACCTGTAGTCCGCAAGGAAACTATACCGACCGAGCGACCGCCGCTTTTCGAAGAAGTTAGTGCCAACTTTTGCGGCCAGAGTTCTTCATTTGGTCAGCGCAACGGATCCCCACGGCCGTTAATTTCGGTTTTCTAGACCGGAATTGCTATTCCCTAGAAATAGCTCCTCAAGTATCCTCATGAGGCTGAGTGGACCCCGTTTAAGACCCATTTTTCTCAGAAAATCTGGTAAAACCGGGAATGTAACCCGGGACCCCTGGATCTGTAGCCAGGAACCAATAGACCACACAGGCGGTCCAAAATCTTTCTTGATCAAATTAAATTTTATATCTACAAAAGTTTAATAATGTAAAATGTAGACAAGCGTAATTAATCATTCTCATAATGGAACAAAACTGTCACGTGTAACACGATAAAGATGAACACACGAGTGTTTAGCGACAGTTCAATAGTCAGTTAGGAACTGAACTAACTGTTCTCGGTCGAGTCACCCACCGCTACGTGGTTCAAGTTTTTCGTGGATTTCCTTGGACCATCCAGAAAATCATGGGCTTCCGTGTGAATTTATCCCCGACCCTTTCCTTCCATATCCTACGCATTTTAATCTACAATTACCATATCACTCAACGCTAAGTGACCTTAGTTACAGACAATGTCGTTAAATCATTACCGGCAGAAGGGTCCGTTTTGAGCAATAACAGCCCTTCGAAGATTCTGCCAGACCTATCTTGAAATAGACCATCTGATTTCAATTTCTTTGGGTTTTGAAAAATAATTATTTTTACAGAACAAGATCGTAAGACCAGCGTCCAAACCCCAATCCAAACGAGTGTCGTTAAATAAACAACAGAAATAAAATAAAAAAATTGAACTTCAAGCTGCAGTCATGATCATCTTGCTGAAACGAAATATCAGATTTCCATTCGTTATACACATAAAATATTATTTAATTTGTATTATTTACTATTTAATTATGGGCGCTACTACGGGTTCACTCAGCCTTGTGAGGATAATTGTAGAGCTACTTGGATGGAAAAGTAGCGGCTCCGGTCTAGAAAACCAAAATTATCGGCTGTGGGGATTTGTTTCACTGACCACGCGACACTCTCTCTCCACTAAAGCTGGTACTAACTTTAGCCGACATGCGGCAGTCGCTCGGTCGGTATAGTTCGTTTGCGAAATAAAGCCATGGAGTTTTTTTTTTTTTTGTGCTACCAGTAGTGCAGTCTGTAGGCCTACAGTGTAGTGCCCACTGACCCGACGATCAGTAAATAATAGATTTGAAGGCCATAGATTTATTAGAGGCAATATTCCAGAATTTAATAATCAGGACGTTGCAGAACCACGAAAAACTTTAGTCAGTACAACAGGTGTTTCGACCGAGGTATGAAACAAACACGTCCCGAATACAAGCCATAAGCTTCATTGCTTCAAACAACCTGATCAGTAATATTTGTTGAATTTTCAACCCCTTGTTTTCTGTCATTAAGTTATATGATAAAGTTCACGTGACGTTCTTTAAATATTTGTTTGTGATCTATGGCTCCCATCCAAGCATTACATTAAACTTCAGCCCTTAACACTTGAATCCGTAAGCTTCACAGCGTCAAGGCATCGCTCAGGGCTAATTAAGTTTGTCGCATATCAGAGGTCACTGCGCGTGAGGACACGCTGCTCCATGCTAAACAACTCTAAGAATAACGCAAGCAGTCACAAGGGAAGGACACAACACAGGACACAACATACACAAGAATATAGGAAGAGTACTCCCATAGGAGAGGATTGACGTAACTAGCGAATTTGAAGTGCGACATATAGATGATAAATCGTGATAAATATTAATATATAAACTTTATTATCATGAATTGTTTCATTTTGGTCCGTTACACCATCAATCACAAAGTTAATAGAAAGTCCGTCGAGTGTATGTAGGTAATTTGTAATATAATATCTTTGCAGCCATACAACCTCAAGCTGACGTCTCCCATCTTCGGGATGAATTAACAAGGAGGAGTTCAGCATTTATATCAAATATTTTAACAATTTAGCGTTTTAACTTAAAAATAGGTTCGGAAGAAAAGTGAGAACTTGAGAGTGTACTCAACTATCTTAGCATGTTTTGTGCTTTTACACGTCAACATATCGTAGCAGCGTCCACACGACAAACATAATTGTGAACATCAAATAACAGCGACAGTGTTTCCACAATTATAGCAAGTGCATCTGATGATGGTTGTGTCAAACCGAAACATGTAAGGCAGAAATAATAACAAAAAGTGACCTACAAATTGTTACACTCGACGGACTTTCTATTAACTTTATTATCATGACATATATACATTTTAATCATTTTATAAAGGAGACATGATGGCATATATAGTACAATGGTTTGACGTAAATAAAACTACACCTGAAGATGGCACATTAGTGCCGAAACATGTAGTGAAGAAAAAAGTGGAATTGTGTGCACTGTAAGACGGTTGATACAAATACACATCCTGAACTAAGAACAAACATATTTAGAACGAGCTAATCAGCAGTAAGCTGATAACAAATCTTTCGAAAACACATCCTTTAGTGGTCTGAGTCCTTGGTGTACAGCCTTCTAGTAGTTACGAGCAGAATGTTAGGTTGTGGTGTAATGTTTTCTGAAAATTAAATTGGAAACCTATGTGTGCTTTCGTACCTTTAACTCCTTTTCTCCTTTCCATCTACCATAAAATAATTCCTATCACCGTACTTCCTCACTCTTCTTTATGTTAAAGCAGCCTAATTAAGTACAACGCATTGCTTAAAACGTCTGTTTACCGCATAATAACAATAAAGAATATCAGACGTGCTACATGGGTAGACTACCTTATTTCAGCGTTTTCCCAGAAGTCGAGTGCAAGAGCGCAGGCGCCAACACGAGCACGCACATACACACACAGCCTTTTATAATTATAGATGCGAAAGAATGAACATGTTTAGCCGATGACGCATCGAGGCCCTTTGACGATTAACGCCATCAGTCTGGCGCTCTGTGATATTTTTATGTCATATTCCAGTGCCGTCCCAAATTGTGTAAACTCGATAATGTGGCTTCGGATTACGGAAAAGCTGGTAATTTCGTGAATGGGTGCAAAAGTATGAATACTTCAAAGGGTTAG
Organism: Cryptotermes secundus; assembly: GCF_002891405.2. Lineage (NCBI taxonomy): Eukaryota > Metazoa > Arthropoda > Insecta > Blattodea > Kalotermitidae > Cryptotermes > Cryptotermes secundus. Next base: position 1,106,642 of record NW_019739213.1, read on the forward strand.
CCATTTGGTTATTCTGTTAGTCACGTGGTCTACTTCTGGCTGCATTATTTCCGATAGAATTGAATTCGAAATGAAATATTTGATGAGAAGGATGCTTTTGTGAATTGAAACAACAACGTGTAACCTACCTTGTTTTCCGTAACTGATTATTCACAACCTCTTCCGAATCTGAACCACAAATTTGCTCCTCCAACGGATTTAATTGAAAGAGGTCTCACAAATCCTATGAACCTGATAGCCGTAGGAGCGATTGACGTGCTTTAGAAGGATGGAAGAGTTGTCGGTTATTTAAAGATGATATATCAACTGCAGCAGTTGTGTAGCTTCAAATCATCTGAGATGATCGTTATAAGTGAAATGGAAGAACTGTAGGGAAGATGTGACTACAGTCCATTCGCGGAGACTAGAGAGTCCTCGCAAACAAATGCACGCGGTGTCTCCTTCGCTCTTTGAATGAAATCATGCAGCGATCACGTGATGCGTGTATAGTTGCAGAGGCGTCCAAAGTTCACTCTTCAGTCTGAATGCAGTGAGTACACTGAGTAACTGCGCGCTTTGTCCACTCCTTGCTGTCAGCTGTGGCGACTCGGGGCTTGCTTTGTTTACGCTGACTGTCTCGTCTCCGCGAATGGACTATAATATCAGATGTCATGGCCAGTTATTCAGACTTCATCCGTTTCGAGATTCTGGTTCCATATACTTCGTATATTCACATGCGGCAAACAAATCATTATTTATTTTTATATATTTAATTTCCAGTTTTGTTAAATTTTATTATTCAGAAAGAGGATTCTTTTTTTTTATTATTATTATTTCAGGTTCCTACACAGGTGGCTATGAAGAGCACTGTCTTCTTGGTTGTAATGTTCTCTAGAGTGGTAGAAATCCACTGACGTTTCGGACGAATGTATTGCTTTCATCTTCAGGACAGAAAAGTAAGCCAAGTAAGAAACAAGAAAGAAATGGAGAGCAGCAAGATGTCATTGGACCTCAGCAGAACTAGGTACATTGAGTTACAACCTCAGCAGAAATACGTAAATGGAGTTATAACCCAGAAGATTGTATTCCAAAAGGATATTGTTAAAGTTAGTTATTTATCATATCATGAAGATGAACCTGAAAGTGAGGCTAGGCAGCCGGTTCCTTTCCCAGAGTATCGCCTTCAACCAATTCACTTTCTGTCAGAATTCCATTCGTTCTTCTCTGTGATGGTTTAAATTTAAAATGC
>NW_019739213.1:1107885-1146822 GCF_002891405.2 Cryptotermes secundus
TCCAGTAAAACAAAATGAATTACATATATTATTATTATCCTCTGAAAATCTATACTATTCATTTCTTAATTAAATATTTATGTTTCATTCCTCAATTCATAATAACACTTAGTTTAATGATAATGAAATTATTATTACTGTTATAATTATCACTTATTTGTTTGTTTACTTTTACTTTTATTCATTATTATTTCTTCCAAATACTTACCTGTAATTTGTATTTGACTTTTATAAGTTTGTCTATAATGTAATTCATTCATCTGCACTGTGCTGTGTCTGTAATTGGCCTTGCGGCTGTTGACTCGGCACATTAATAATAAAGAATTGAATTATTATTATTATTATTATTATTATTATTACTGTATCATCACTTTGGTTGTTGTTATTGTTATTATTTTATCATCAATACTTAGATACTGTTAGCCGGGACATCGCAGTCAGTATAGCGACTGGCTACGGGCTGGACGACAGAGGGGACAGAGTTCGTGTCTCGGCAGGCGCAAGAAAATGTTCTTTTCCAAATCATCCAGACCGTTTGGGGGGCCACTAAAACTTCTAACCAATGGGTACCGGCGGACCTTTCTCTAGAGGTAAAGCAGCCTGGGCGTGAAGTTGACCACTTACCTCCAACTACTGCCGAGGTCTAGAAAATATGCATCTATACATCCACTCCCCATACACCTTCATGGCGTAGTCTTTAACTAGTTAAGCATAGGGAAACATTTATCTTTTACTCAGATGTTATAAGTTTCCTTGTTTTGTACTTTGTATGTGTTTGTTAAGTTCTATTACTAGTGATTATTTTTAAATGGCCCTTAGGCTGTTCAGTTAGCAGACAAATAAACAAGAATAGAATTGAATTGAATTACTTTTCATCTATTACTGTTAAATCATACATATGATAAAGTCTGAACTAAACCTACGTTATTTCGGATAAAGTCAGTGGTGTTTAACTTTATAACCGCACTTCCAACTCGAAAATTCCGGAGTGGCACCTGAAGTTTGAGTATCGCAAAAATAAATAAAGTGAGATTTGTATGTTGGAGACGAGGAAACGCCTTATGGCGCCGTGCATTGACAAGACCATGACGTTTACAGACCACAGAACTGAAGCTGCATTGTGCAAGATGAGACGGATACAAAATGAGAGTAAAAAAAAAAATAAAAAGAATGCGCGTAAAAATAAAGACGAGGAAATCGGGTATAATGGGGAGGAACCGAGAATTTAACATTATGTCTGGTGAAAGAAAGGAGAGGAAATGGGATAAAGGACAAAAAGTAAACTGGTAGATGGGAGGAAGCAAGAAATGAAAAGAATGCAAATAAAGAGAGGCTGCATAGCGCATGATGGAAATGCCTCTAATTCGCTCCTCTTTCTCGGCCGTGGCTCGCCATCTGTGGGTGTGGTTTTGACTTATTTCTAACTGTCAAAACTACTAACTTGACGATGAAAAATTGAGGAATGAAAATGGAATTATAAAACCTCAAAACTAAATTAAATTTTAGGTATATTGTTGGAAAAGAAAGCAGTATACTTGTGGTTAATGGTGCGATATTAGAACCACGTCAGCATAAATCAAAATCTTCCCTCTGTTTATATGGACGCGTTAGAGGCAAACCACGTGACAGACTGCAATCACTCATGCCACTTTGAACTTTTAAAGATCCTTCATGATCCGATGATATATGCGAAGATATTTTTTTGCTGCTTTCATTCTTTTTATTCACGTTTCAAATCCCTTGTCACCTCGTTGTGTGTGGTTAGATTCATTATATTACTTACGACATCGGATCATAATCAGTCTGCATTCAGTTTATTAAATTTGTACAAGCAGAACATTTTGACAACTTGTCTTGGCATTTTGTGAACTTAAAACTTCTTTATTAAATTAGAAATCACTGTGACAAGCAATTACTTCGCAAAAATAAGTTATCATACATATACATAAATATATCTTTGATAATTTTTTTTTTGCTAAGCAAATTGCATTCTATCCACCCGTCTGTAAGTTTAGATATTAACCCTTCTGTCTGTCTATTCACCTATCCACGAAACAGCCTATCCGCCCATGTAACTAATCTGATCTATTCCAATCTATCCATCCATCAATCCATGTCTGTCTATCTACGAGTATTTATCTATAATGTTGTATTTTAGCGTCCTCTTGCACTGATCTTCGTCCATTATATGTAAGCAGTGTCCGTCTTTTGGTGCATTTAATTTTACTATTACTTCATAACATGTTTCGGCACTACAGTGCCATCATCAGGTGCTCCATTTACGTCAATCTATTTCATTGCTTGCCGAAACATGTTGTGAAGTAATAAGTAAAATTGAGTGCACTAAAAGATGGGCACTGCTTACTTATAATGGAGTATTTATCTATCTGTCTACCTGTCTACCTATCTATCTATCTATCTATCTATCTATCTATCTATCTATCTATCTATCTATCTATCTATCTATCTATCTATCTACCTATCTATATCTGAAACGTAACATAAACGACTATGAACTAATTACTTAACTAATTTACAAAGCAACAGTCACATTCAGCATTGCTAATATCAGAATTCCCCACTGGACGCGATGTTATTCGACTTCATGTCAAAATCTTACGACTCAATTTTCCAACATACATTTCGATATCATCCTTCTTTCTCCATGTCTGTTAACAAAATGGTTTCTACACAACCCTATCCCAAATCGACTGAAATTAGAGAACGCTACCCGATGTAAATTATAGATGTTTGCCTTGGACAAACGTTCTTGTGGATATTCTTCCCAAGTAATACAGTCCGAAACGTACATCGTGTTTGGTGCCGAACTGGTATAATGGAGTCAATATTTAACAGGCCTTACGTAACATTTATTAAATTTTATGCAAGATATGTATATATATATCCACCATGTGAACATAAAGTCCACTCAGCGGCGAGCATGTCGGCGGAAGTTGCAACACTTCTGATTGTATTCGGAGGGCGATCAGGTTGAATCTTGGTTATCCTGACTAATGTCTATCGCTCTTATCCAGTACCGCCAAGGAAATATCGAGATAAAGCCTCAGATTAGACCAGACCTGCTTCTGCCACTTCCTATCGCTCGAGAACTTACATCCTGAGGTAATGGCATTGCACTTAAAAAACTACAACGTGACTTTCATCATCTCAGTGCGTGTAGAGGCCCTGCCTAACTGGTGTACAACTCCCTAGCTCATACTGTTATACTGTCACGTGACCGGCGTCCCGTGAAGAATAGCAGCGGGTTCCGGATTGGATGACTGGTTTTATTAACACCTCCGTTTACAGTCCCTTTAATCATAACCAATTAGAGCGCAATCGCTAATCTACCCGTTTCACAAATCACTAGGACACCCTATCCGTCTCCTGGCAACGGTTTTTATCATAGGAACTATCACCTCAAATCACTATAACGTCTTCTTGCCATTTTTTGTTCATCCACCTTGGACTGCCGACCCTCCAGAATTCGAGTCAATTCTCTAATTCTAATTCTCTAAGCTCCCTAGCTACAAAAAGGCTCTTGTTATATAGACTTTGGTCGAACCTCACGGAAATCAAGCGTTACGTGTCAGAATGAGTGTCCATTGGCCCATTACCCAGAACTGCGAATTGCGCGGACCACATAGAAAACACCTATTATTTTGTCAGAATTGTTGTGCTACCTAACAACGAATTGTAGCACGGTCCACAGAGAACATAGCTCTTACTGTTGTGTGTTCGCTGGAAAGTATACACTGAGTCGTTGCCTAGCAATGGGTATAAGGTTAAATAAAGGTGAGTCCCTGTGTATAACAATTTAGGCACTACGCCATGAAGGCGTATGGGGAGTGGTTGTATAGATCCACATTTTCTTGACCTCGGTACTCTTTGGAGTTGAGTGGTCAGCTTCACGTCCCTGCCGCTTTACCCCCGGGGGAACTGCCCCCGGCACCCGTTAGATAGGAGCCTGGGTGGACCCCAGAGCCGATCTGGACGATGCGGAGAAGAGAAATTCTTGACCCTAACGGGACTCGAACTGCAACCTCTCGGTATTCCAGCCCGTAACCAGGCGCTATACTATGCCATCGCGGCTCCCGAGCAATGGGTATACGCGTCACAATATTTAACTATGTAATAATTTACACTTACAGGCATGGGTACTTTCTTTTAAAGTTATTTTAGGAAGTTTTCAATTTCGAGTAATTATGGGATCTGCCTACGTAATTATTCATTTCATTTTTTTGTATGACTCTAACTTTCGAAAGTGTACGAACACTAATTCCGTTGTCTTCTGTAAGAAATGGGTCGCACCAGGCGGAAGATCGAATGTTATTATGGAAACACAGCAACCGGTTTCTCCTTACCGTACAATAAAAGAGTCTGCATCTGAAATACAAGGCAAGATCAGGTTCTTATATTTTAAAAACGATTTGTGTCCTTCGTTGTTCCGTTTCTTGGCAAAAATTTAGTGCCGAGTTGTTTGTGTCCACCGTTTCGCAACTGTTCTTTGGCATCGAATAATCACCCCAGGCTGGCATTTCGTTCAAATATTTTCATCTGCATCCTGTTCTCACACATCAATTAGAGTGAGGGACCAAATTTCAGACGAACCCAGAGTAAGCGGTAAAATTATACCAGATTTGAATTTCTGACAGCGATCACTATTAGTATTTAGTATTAGTATTAGAGGGGGTGGGTTTCCCCATGCACCGCGACTAGTAGTCTATTGTACGTCCCCCTTTAATTTCTACTGTCGCCATACCCTACCGGTACTGGTGCTTGCTATCAGCCCCGCTACTGGCAAATGGTACCGGAGGCATTGGAACTACTTGGGCGGGAAACGTTTTACCTATTTTTGCTCAGAGAGAGATATGAGGATCTTTTACGTGCCGTAAAACTACGACACGGGACCCACGGCTTAAAGTCCCTCTCGGAGGACTTGTTCCCTGAAATTTTCCGCCCTTAAAAATTCCACGACCTCCGCCGTGTTTGAACCAGCGTACCTTGAGTCATGAGGTGGGAACGTTACCCCTAGACTACGGAGGCCGCTTCAGCGATCACTATGAAGCGGACAAGAAGAATGCTTGCAGTTTATGCCTGCTTGCCTCTTGCTTGGCTTACCCTTCGATCCAGATTGAGATAATAATTTCCACCAAAAATTCAACAGGTGTACAATATAAAAAGACAGTGTGTTTTTAGGTAAAAATTGAGTTCTGTGTATTTTAAATGTACACATGTTAAGACAGAAAAAGGAACGACGGAATATTATAAATTTCATAGTAGCCGATAGAAATTTTAAAGAACTTTTTGACGCTAACATGACATAAGCAGTCAGCTTCACACTCCATGACCTCTGTGCTAAACGCAATCCTTCAGCTCAACTGGACAGAGAAGGGGGTGGACACTGTCTGACGTGGCATGAAGCTAAGATTGCTATCGGTTCTGGCGGGCTATGAATGTGGGTACCAGGTAAGGAATGTTGAAATATGAGTGCCTAGCAGTCAGCTATGTGAGATGTCTCGTAACATATTCCGAAATTCTTTGCAAAGTGAAAAAAGAACGGCTTACAAGGTGGTCATATTTGTTCCCTTGTTCATGCATTTCGTACCAGAAACTGAACTTCAGAAGGGTACTTTAAAGTCCAACATAGAGTTGTTGTCTCGGAATTCTAATTTTGGTTTAAATAAGAAAAAAATAACCAATTAGTAGAAGATTTTGATATAGCTTTACGCTGCTTTTACACAAATAAACTCTATGTGTGAACGTAACACCAGTAGGGATGTTAGGAAGTTATAGGAGACTTGCACTAAATATTTTCGATTTTGATCCATACTGAATCATTATAAAATCCACTTTACTTTAGGCCATAATTGGTATTTTCCCTTATCATTAACGTTAATCATATTTTCCAGAAGAGGCCGTCAAGAATTTTAATGCACCGAAATGGACGACGCTAGGAATTTTGCGCTCCATTTTCACGAGACTGGCCCATCATATTGGTCGCGCGGTCTAAGGCATGAGCTGTTTCCGCTGGCTCGAACGCTGGGATCGTGGGTTCGAATTCCACTTGAGACATGGATGTCTGTGTGCGTTTATTATGTGTTTACGTTGTCCTGTGTGTATGTAGCGGCTTTGTGAGGGACTGATCAAGGAATCTTACCGACTACGTAAAAAATTCTGAACCTGAAGAAGAGACCAGGTCCGACAAAAACTGTAGAATCACTGATAAGTGAATGAATGAATTTTCAGATGACTGACCGCATCCTTAAAATCTTCTTACGTAAACACTGTCCGCCGTGAAATATTTGTGTTCCGAGTAATTCCGTTGTTCCCCTTTAATGACTGAGCCTGGCTGGATGTGACGTTACTTTTGTACCGACTTGTACTGAACACTGTAAAAAAAAGTGCTCATATAATGTAGTTACAACACAGTTCGCAACCCAAGTGTAACGAAGTTGGAAGCCTCTACAAATTCAGACTCAGACCAATATTAAATTGCACACACAAAGTAATTATTACACAGTACGAGTACATAAACTACTGTTTTAAAATAAGACTCCTATTCCAACGACGGATTCTCAGATATGGGACGGATCCTAATTACGGAATTTCCAATAAAGTACGCTCTTACATCTTTCAGAAGTACAGTATTCCTCACTCATACAATTTGTGAGAAGACAGCATATCTTCTTCCAAACTTGCAAGGGTATGATATAAGCTGATGTAGGTCTATATATACTTTAACGTTTTGTGAGAAACTAAGAGGCCGATCACAGTGGCCTTGCGGTCTAAAGCACAAACTCTCTTCACCCGATCAAACACTGGGGGCGTGGGTTCGAATCCCGCTCGAGGCATAGATGTCTGTGTGCGTTTATTCTGTCTGTGTTGTCCTGTGTGTAGGTAACGGTCTTGCGACGGGCTGATCCCCCATCCACGGAGTCCTACCAAGTGTGTAAAAGATCAAGAAACTGAAAAAGCTGCCAATGCCCAACAAAGGGCTGTAAAACAATTGATAGAAAAAGTAATTATTGATTACGTTATGGCGATCAGTAGATATGCCATTAAGGACTACATCTATAATTCTATGACTACTACTTCATAAACGTTAACAGAATTCTAATGCGGCATTTACGTACCGCCAACGCAAAACGCTTGCCATGTCAATCTTGTAATATCATTACCAAGTCATGGACTAATTATCCTTACGTATGCAAATATTCCACAAATTTTCCAATTGAAATATTCAACTAAGTTATGGAAATGCGTTTCATTTATAGGACTAAACTAAGCGCCGCATTCTGCAACTGTGTGTGTCCTCCGTCATAAAGTACGTGCGTTACATCGGACGCATTTTGTGCCCTCGTGTAGACGCTGCCTTAGTAAGTATAGAGAGCCGTATTATTTTCTGCTGTTGCTTCTTTTTTAAGTTGTTTATTTAGCGATGCTCCGAGTATCGAGACTAAACAGCGTTGATGACAGAATGATTAATGTACGCGGAGAAGCTGGTGGAGTGAGAATGGGGAGGGGAATTGAAGAACTCAGAAAACACCCGCCTAATTGCCTATTACAAATCTCATGAAACATGACCTGGGACGGAACCCGGGTCGCTCTGGTGGGAAGTCGACAATCAACTGTCTGAACTATAGCATGGCCATTTTTTGATCAGTTTTTGGAAGATTAGTAATTAGCCTTCAAATTCCACAAAGTTCGCATTCATATTATTTCTATAAATGATAAATAAATTCTGGAAGTTACGATGATATAAGTGCTTAGGTTCTGTGCAACATCTATGGTTGCAAGAAACATCAAAGCTGTGACGTTTGGGTACATCAGAGGACGCAGAACCGGTGCTCATCATACTCCTGCTTTATAAATATATATATACAGAGTGCGCCAAGAGGAAAGGTCAGAATTCTTGGAGGTCATAGTATCGGTCATTCTAAGCAAAAAAACTGTATATGTACATGTGTCCCCTGCCCTGGGTGACTACGATGATGGAGAATTTGATGGAATGAAAATTGGTAGGGGAACCGAAGTGCTCGGAGAAAACCCGCCCCAGCGCCACTTTGTCCTCCACACTTGATCAGACCCGAGATCGAACCCGGGCCCCCACGGTGGGAAGCCAGCGACTAACCGCTTGAGCTATGGCGCGGTAAATCGTAGACTGTCAGCTGCGAGTGAAGATTTTATAACCAACAGCAGTGAAAATAACTACCCATTAAATAAGACAAGACCTGAAATTCATTCTTCATGGGCATCACGAAGTGAAATGGTCTGGAATTATTGAATGAAGCATTTCAGCACCGAAACCAAGGACCTTACAATTAAGTGAATAAAATAGAGGGGCAGTAAATGTCGCAAACCATCCTCAGGTCGCTGTAAAACCTGCAGTTTAATTTAACAGCTTCCCTCCTTTAAGGCACAGGACAAGACAACTGGGTCCGTAACAGTAAATCTCTGCAAGAATCCAACAAGTTAGGCAATGAAGAAATAACATAATTCAGGCTCCTTCACTTTGTTATTGTCTCCGGCTTTTAAGGATAACTTATACATAATTATCTCTGAAACAACAAGGTTTACGTAATGATGTGCTGGACATGAGATAGTTTAATTTCCACCTACAAAAATCTGTTCGAAATATTTTTCGCCCTTATGTACGTGCACATTTAGCGATTTGCTTTATAGATGTGCGCAGAAAGACAATGAAGATTTTCGTGTAACATGAGTGTTAACGAATGAAATGTCCGTTATTTTTCTTCGATTTGAACCAAAATTTGATAGTGTCTGCAGATTTTAGTAGAATTTCCTTATACTTGGTTTTATGAAGATAATTTCAATTTTTCTCAAGTAACTGTATGCAGATGTTAAGTCGCGCAATTTTGCAACTTCATTGCTCGCATGCCAATAAGTAATAAAGGAGAACAAACTCCTTTTGCAAGGAATCGCTGCTCATAAACACGGAGTGAGGACCCGCGTAGTAAAATGAAGTATAGCAAATTGAGAAACAAAGGAGTCAGTAAAGTAACATTTGCAGCACGATAGACCGTTCGAATTTTCATTAATTGCTTAAGTAACAACTTTCGAGAACTTGAGGGGAAACTTTGACATTTGCTGCATAAGTTTTCATACTATTAACTTATCGGAGGCAGGCGGTAGCGTAGTCGGTTGAGGCACTATGCTACAAGTCGGAAGGTCGCGGGTTCGAGTCCCGATTAGGTAATTGGATTTTTTCAACAGACATAACCTTCCAGCCGCACTATGGCCCTTGGGTCGACTCAGCCTCTAACAGAAATGAGTATCAGGAATATTCTTGGGGGGGTAAAGGGAGGCCGATGCGTAAGGTTGACAATCTTAGCGCCATCTATGAGCCGACTATCTAGAAAATGTGGGACACTCAACATTTCACAACCTATGGCCTCCACGGCCTGTTATAGGGATACATTTACTTTACTTTTTACTATTAACTTTTCTGTCGTATCCATTAGAGCCCTACACACTATCGAGTAATGTGTCGAAACAGATATTTAATGTCATTTCCAACTAATGTCATGCACAAATAGTCAACCGTCTGATTTAAGCAGAATACTACACTTCACACACTTAAAAATATCAGTATTCACAGCATAGATACGATAAAATATAACGAAAAATTGCAGTCTCTTTTGTGACCTGCTACACACTTCACGTTCATGCTCGACAATTCGTTGTTATGGTAACCTAAAACTGCATAATTACAAAGACAAATCTTATCTATTAAGCCTTTTATTGTCACCTGTAAGGGGAAACGTGACTGATATTGTGATTTATTGATTCGATTGATTGGATTTATTAGGCGCCTTTATTGCAATTTCACTTCATTACAACAGTTCACACATTTGACTCCTTCTGGATAACAAATCTCTCGCTCTTGTCTGTATCTTGCACTAGCTTCTGGTCTTATCTACGTTATCCTTCTTTATTCTTCTGTCGTATTCCCTTCTACTTCCTCAGTTCTCTCCCTGAAGTAGGTCTCGGTCGAACCGTATGGAGATCACCTCCTTGAAGGTTTCTCTTTTTGCGTCCCCGATGTAACTGCACATTTCTGTATCCGTTGCCTAGGAGACGTCATCAATACTTCCTCTGTTGTCGTGATTATTGAGACCTTCGTTACTGAGTAACCGAAGTTCTGTTGTTTCCGCGTTACATGGGATTTTCTGGTTCCATATCTTGATGCTTTCAGCAACACGTCAAAATATATAAGTTTATATGCATGCAGACCTACAGTATAATTTCTGGAGGAATAAACCTTCGTTTGATTATTATGGGGAATAGGAAACTTCAGTAACTGTAATATGATTGGAAGGTCTTTGTTTTTGTTGAATGTACTTGTATAACCTCGAAAATATTGTGACGTGAATGGCGCAACAGGAAGTAGGGGTCACGTGAACTCTGCGGTCTCGCGAATGACATCACATATAGAATTTAACAATTCTGGAGTGTTTGCTATTTTATGCTTAATTATCTTGAGAACTATAAAACTTATGGAAAGGTTTGCTGGATTCACTATGTGCGCTTTATCTTTCGTTCCAAGTTTCGTTCTAAGTATTTTTCGTTTCGATAAATATTTAATGAGTAACGGACGCTTTCAGAAATGTGCGCCCATCTCTTTCCGGTTTTGCTTACAATTGATAACAGATTCTAGCAGAAATCTCCGGTACAAATTTCATCAAAAGCTCTTACGCGTATTCAGTGCACTTTCGTGCGTACAGATGCACGAAGAGAGCCATTTTACACAACTCTTCGCAGGAATTCGAATTTTCCTAATGGCAACTTTCAGCGACGGAAGTAAATCATTGAGCTTCCCCCCACGTTCATCTGAAAATTAAAGTTTCAGCACAAGGAACAGTAATCAAAATCAATGCGAGATCAAGCTTTTGCAACAAACATCTAGACAATGTACGTGTACTCCTTATGCCTCTGTATATAAAAAATTAGAAGAATCCTTGCGTACAGGAAGGATTTTGCATCGAAAGGACATCTGCGGTGTAGTCAGTGTGCATACTACATCCTGTCAGAAGTATATTTTAATTTCCCTGGTGCTGTTTGCGCATGACTGAATTCAAACAGCGGTCATTATACCACAAAGCCTGAAGCACTACTAACACCGGATATGAATTAGTCAACACGTGTTTGAGTAGCTGCTCCAGAATCAGAGTTTGATATTTGATTAACAATTTTGATTTCGCTGGGAACAAAACCGAACGCGAAGGGAGCGACTGGAGGTTTCGAAAATGCACACAATTGCGCTGATGTATTCTATCTAAGAATGTCATGGTTTTCCAAATGTAGCAGCATGAGTTGGATAGAACATGAGGCACGCGTGAAAAGTGGGAAAAGAATAACAATTTTTAGACGTAAAACCTAAAAGGAAGAAAATACTGTGAAAATTTAGGCGTAGATGTGATGGTACTATTCAAATCGAACTTATAAATATAGACGTGAGATTGTGGACTGGTTTAATCTAGACCATATTATGGAACAGCTTTCAGTTCATGCGAACACGATATTGAAACTACTAGATCCATAAAATAAGGGGAATTTGTTGGTTAAACTGTGCAATTATTAACCTCTCACAGTGGACTGTCTTCTATGGGCTTAGTTTCTTATACTCAGGCAACGGAAAGTAGTCTATTGAATGGTCACAACGACGTCACACAGTCCCCCCCCCTTTTCTGCTTCCTCTCTCCTGGTCTGTGTAAACCACCCTACGGTCCTTGTCGGTACAGAAGTTTATGCCTACCAAGTCGTGTGAAGAATATATCTAGACGACCACAGAGGAATATTGTGAACTACGGCAGAGAGGAAAATGGAACAGCTCGAGGGAGAGGTGGAGGGAATCCATGGGACTTCCTTCCGTGGCCTCGGAGTAATTAGTTAATTACGTGAACAGGATTCTCTGTTCGGAACGCAACTGTATTCATCTCCCAACAAACATGGTTCCCCAGTGAACATCAATACGCAACAGACAGTTCTTCCTGGAAATCGGTATGCCACTGGCGGCTTCTCTGTACACTGTAATTTGCAGCCATCAGCAACAAGAACACATCACAGTTCAAACCCGTGAGATGGCAGCAGTATCGCAACCCTACTCCTAACGGAAGTATTAATTCTTGTATAATCAAGTGATGGCTTAGCACAAATATACATTCTTACACGTCTTCATATAGAATATAACTGAAAGGTGCTGACAAATTTAGGCACGAGTTCCATATTCGAGAACAAGGGGAAAATGTCCGTATCAACATGCGTCCGGAAGTATTTAATTTGGGAGTTATAGCTGAAAGTGTACATTTAAAATGCCTGCTCAAAATTACCTCGGTGAATTAATGTGTGAGCAGGGATTATTAGTGACTGTTCGGCAAGGCAGCAAGTTTTGCTAAATAGGCTTACACGTAACCACTACGGAGGTTTTCTCTCACATGACCTGTCGAAGCTACTGGAAGATGTCACCACTGGCAGTCAGACCATGAATGTGGTACCTGCATCCTAGTGGTCCGGCACATTTTGGTCGCGCTGTGCGAGATATTCTCAGTGACACCCACATGATCTGCGAAAGTTACTGGAAGATGTTACCACTGGCAGTCAGAGCATGAATGTGGTACCTGAATGATGGTGCTCCGGCACATTTTGGTCGCGCTGTGCGAGATATTCTCAGTGACACCCACATAATCTGCGAAAGTTACTGGAACATGTCACCACTGGCAGTCAGACCATGAATGTGGAACTTGCATGATGGTGGTCCGGCATATTTTGGTCGCGCTGTGCGAGATGTGTCCAGTAACACCCACATGAACTGCCGAAGCTACTGGAAGATGTCACCACAGGCAGTCAGAGCATGAATGTGGTACCTGCATCCTGGTGGTCCGGCACATTTTAGTCGCGCTGTGCGAGATGTGTCCAGTAAAACCCACATGATCTGCGAAAGTTACTGGAAGATGTCACCACTGGCAGTCAGAGCATGAATGTGGTACCTGCATCCTGGTGGTCCGGCACATTTTAGTCGCGCTGTGCGAGATATTCTCAGTGACACGTACCATGAACGGACACGGAGGTCCATAATGAGATGTGTTGAGGCGTGCACTGAATCTCATGGAGGCCATTTCGAAAACATATTATAAATTTAGTCTTTCAGTTATAACTCACAAATTAAATACTTCCGGACATGGGTTCATATGAATATTTTCTTGTTTAGGTACGTGGAACTGGCGCCCAAATTTGTCCGTACCTTTCAGTTGCACCCTGGATGTTTATGCATGTATGACTGTATATATGTACGGGTTTGTGTGTGAATGTATATGTGTTTTTCCTGTGTGTGTGTGTGTGTGTGTGTGTGTCAGAATTCGTATACTGCATTATCAGCGCAAACAGAAAGACAGGTTATACCAGCGATGTTCGGCAAAGAGATGCAAAGAATGATTTCAATCCTCTTAATTAAACCGGATGAATAGCTCTAATGCTTGACGGTAATAGCGACACACTGAATGCCCCAGGTCCTTGTTAACACTGAGGGCGGTGTGCCCGTGCAAACAGGATCGTGTGCTGGAAGAGGTCGATTGCGTGGCGCAGGAGAGGAACTAGCTGAGTTAGCAGCTGTCTCGTATAGGATTCTGCAGATTTGTGTGGTAACAGATCTTCTTAGAGTATACAAACTTCTTAACGGAAACCTCTCTGTTGGACGTAATACAACGTGGGAGCCGAGACAGCCATAGACCTACAGACCCCAGTCCGCTTCCAGCGTTCAGTCTGATGGAGGTAATCGATGAACAACTGCAGCTACGTATATGAAATTATGCACAGAGATATTTATGTGTGTATGTGTGCAAATTACGGAGATAAACGATAAACATATATACATCTCTAGAGCCACTGAAAATATTCGTATACACGTACACTGATGCTGGAAAAGTTTATTAAAATATGTCTATGAACTTCAATGTTTGTTAATATCACACAAAAATTAAGAGCACTTTACATGAATAGCTACAATGGTTTCTAAGAGCCGGGACAGCTCAATCAATATGGCGTCTATCCACAGATTGGACGGCTGGGGTTCGACTCCTGGGAGGGACAAGAAATTTTTCTCTATCCCACAGCGTCTAGACCGTCCCTCCAATTTGTATCGGAGGCTGTTCCCAGGGATAAAGCGGCATGGGCGTGAAACTGATCACTCATCTTCATCTAGTGGCGAAGCCAAGAATGGCAGAGACAGTACCCTCTGCTCTCCCTTGCGTCTACACGGCGCGGTGGTAAAATAATTAAGCAGAGGGACAATTTTACTTTGTTTTACTTTTCCTACAAGGGTTTCTGTGCCCATCTGGATAATAATTCGCCAAGAACTTAGGAAATAAAATTGTTTTGAACGAAACGTGTGCCGACATATGGCACAAGCATTTTATGTGCAATAGATGTTTTCTTACATATAATGGTTTTCGAAATAATTTAAACAAAATCACAGGAATGTTGCTGCATTATTGCACTATGAGTTGCATTTCGGAAAATTTCTGAAATGACTGTTGGCCTGATACGTATGGACTTGTTTCCATATCTGCCTTAACTCTTTCTCTGAGCACGCAACCATATTTTGTTTTCTGGTTGTATCGTAACTGAGTATTGATGTTCTGTGGAACCACTGCACACCACAGAAATCTGTCAGTGTTGTCAAAATATTCTGTCTGCGACTAACGATAGACATAAATTTACTCTGAATATTCAGTTATTAGCTGACAGACAACTATCGTGTTTCATATTTGAAGGAAGACTTTCAGGAGTTGTAGATTTTCTCACAGAACAAC
The DNA here is from genome assembly GCF_002891405.2 of Cryptotermes secundus. Lineage (NCBI taxonomy): Eukaryota > Metazoa > Arthropoda > Insecta > Blattodea > Kalotermitidae > Cryptotermes > Cryptotermes secundus. Next base: position 1,122,717 of record NW_019739213.1, read on the forward strand.
ACTTCAACATATTCTTCAGATAGGGCATTATCCTACTTTTGTTGTTTTTATCCCCGGAGATATGAAGAAAAATACGTAAGAAATTCAGAAAAGTAGATACGGAACAAAAGAAAAGTCAATAAATAAAACACTCAAAAACCAAATTTTGTTCTCCACAAAGGAAGATGGAACATTCCCTTTGGTAGCCACAAGAGCACAACGATGTCTTATACCACAGGTGAATCGCTAACATACATAAACAAACGGGGAAGCAAATTCCACGTCGGACACACAAAGAAACAACGCGGATCGCGGTATGGGCATGTTAGAAAAATATTTTACAAGTAGAGGATAGGAAGAGAAATCTTGTAAACATATTCTAAAATTTCATATCTCTAAAATGAAATAATATATGAAATGACCTGTTTCGAAGTGCGTAGGCATTGCTCACATTTTGCATACATCTCTAACCACCCGTGCCCTCACCCTCAACCCTAAACAAAGCAAGCGACTAATTCAAACTTTGTTCAAGTGAAGCCAATTCATACAAATGTGTCATTCCGAATACGAATTGAAAAACAGAATTTATGTGAATAATTTGTAGTGCTGTATTTTAGCGTTCTGTTGCACTGATTTTCATCCATGATATGTATACAGTTGCCGTCTTGTAGTGCACTCAATTTCACCTGTTACTTCACGACATGTTTCGGCAACATAGTGCCATCATCAGGTGCCCTAATTACGCTAATCTATTTCATTGCTTGCCTTTATAAAATTATTTAAAAAGTATTTAAAAAGTGCGTATTTGTCAACTATAATAAATTTACAAGCACTGAAACTTGTTAAGTTTTAATTATGACACATAAGATGAATAATCATAACAAGTTTTAGTGTGTGTAAATTTGTACCTGCAATAAATACATTTCAAGAATATCATAGTCTTCTTGGTTATGGTACCCTGTAGTTTACTAGATAATAACCAACGATTAAGAGGAATTTATTGCTTCCATCTTCAGGGTAAATTTTTATATTTCTGCTACATAATTATTGACGCTCTTAGTAGACCTGTTTCAGAATTTATAGCCTCAAATTCTAGAATAATTATTTAATGATGAGTTGGGAGGAATATGGAAGGAAACGGTCCCAGCCTATTTTATGGTATTATGTGGACATTTTGGATATTTGCTTGGAGAAACTGAAAAAAAAAACACTAAACGATTCAGTCAGAATATTTGGTATCCGGGCCGAGAGTTGAATCAGGTATCTCCCCAAAATGAAGGAGTTTTATCCACTAGACGCCGATGTTCAATTTCTGGATGGAATCTGAAGAGGAAGGCCAAATGTACGTGTAACTCAACAGTTGACCAACATATAAAAGACTGCTTGATGTCTCAACCCAGAGGGTCGAAATAAAGAACTTGCCCAAGGGATACATTTAATCTCGTAAACGTCTACTGACAGCCGATCACAGTGGTATCGCGGTATAAGGCATGAATTAACTTTTCTCGCTCGAACGCTGGGATCGTTGGTTCGAATCCCACTCAAGGCATGTATCTGTATGTTTTTGTTTTTCTGTGTGCAGTTAGAGGCCTTGAGACGGGTTTATCACTCGTCCAAAGGGTCCTACCGTCTGTGTAAAAAAGATTACAGAACTAAAGGAGAATTTAGGGCCCAACAAAGGAATCTACAGCCTTTGATAAAAGAGTGAATGAAAAGTCCAATTACATCTGCAAAATTGCAAACAATGGATCTGGAAAGTGTAAGACCGTACCACTTTTCTTTTCTGTTGAATGGGCAGGATATTTTGATATGCAGTAAAAGCCTACGATTGTAGAATTTACGCTAAATCTGAGAAGAGATTTTGAGGAAATTACTGCTTTGTACTGTAAGTCCTAAGTAAGCTAACACACCTTAAGCTGCACGTACAGAAATAGAATCAGCTGTCATGTGTACTATTAACTACCAAAGATTAACTATGGAATTTAATTTCACACTTATCTGGTGTTTTTAAGACTATAAAAACAAAAGCGTAAAATTAAATCCGGTGAAATAAATTGCGTCTGTGCATAGAGACAGATGTAGAAATTCAGTCGGCGGGAAGTAGAGCAATCTCGTGGTTAATTCAGTAACTTCATTAAATTTCATGGCATACACTAAAACTTGGCATATTTATTTTCTCATTTAATTTTCCCACTTACGGGTTAGAAGTCATTTACTACAAACATATTTTAAACTTCCTGTGGCTCTCCTTACAAGATGAGCCCACTAGTTATTCTTTATGGAACAATCAGACAGTCAATTGTGGTACTTATTTCAACAGTTAAGATTCTTGTCGACAAGTCTTCATGCACGCAACTGTCCATGTTACGTAACTCACGATCCACTCTTGTTTCCCATTGATATGTGTCACAGATTTCAATATTTGAGTTTTTTTTTCGAAGAAAGACGAGTAGACAAATTTTGGTGGGGATAAATTTTGTAGATTAAATAATATATGGTGGCTTAGAAATCAAATTGTTATAGAAAACGGTTTAGTTTGAGTCAAGAAACCACGAAAACGCTGAAAATATAGCTCGTCCTTACATAAATTTCCCAGGTATTACGTCCATGGAAGTTACGCCCAGTTACATGTGAATGGACGAAACCACTTGGAAGACGTAGAAAGAGAAGGGAGGACACAAACTGATATTATTAAAATACAAGGAATACACGGCCGTTTATTGAGAACTACACACGAAGAAGACACAAAATGGACGCCATAAAATGAAAATAACGAGGAGGGAAAAGAGAGTATTCACTCTCAAACAAATATTTTAGTGCGAACGACGATATGACATAGCATAGGATGCACTGACATACAACTCAGTGCAGTACGGCAGTTTCAACTGATGAACAGGTGCCTGAAAATGGCCTTGTAAGGCCGAAACATGTTTCAATTAAATGTGATTTTAACGACATTTTAAAATAAAGAGAGACTGTGAATGGTTTGCGTTGCCTTAGAGATAGAAATTATCGCACGAGTGATATACAAATGCAACAGGATGCTGCAATACAATATTGTGATATTAAAGAAACAAGGAGTGAGGTTTGGGACCAGATTAATCTCATTCAGGGTACTGACCAGTGGATATCCTGAATAAGGCACTTAACTACCGGGTTCCAAAAAAAGAAAAAAAAAAGATCTTGCAATTTCTTCAGTTGGTGAGAGACTAGAAACTTCTGAAGAAGGATTCAGTTCCGTGGAGTTAGATAATTTGTACGGAGTTTCCTGAGAAACTGTTTAATTGGTGAAGATCTGAATATTTCGTTTGAAAAGCAGCAAGCATGAGTTTAATTCCGTTAGTAACTGAAAGTTATGAACGTGGGCCTATAAGATTCGTCGTGTCTGACTGTGTGTTTATCCGTTCGTCATTCTGCCTCTTTGCATGTAACAACTTGAGAAACACTGAAATGATTTTCGCGAGATTTCATACTGGAGAGTTTTACTATAACCAGTCGACATTTGCTAATTTTCTTTGGAATCACACAAAAATAACGAACGCTTTACGTTATGACCCATATGCTATTCTGTGTTCTATCATAACTCCCTAAATATGTATTCCCCCGGAAAACGTTTCGAACAAGCAATATAGCTAGTTATAAAAACACATTTTCCTCAATTCACTTTTTCCATAAGAGTTACCATTATTCGTATTTTCAAAACCGTAGGGACAATAACAACATGCTCATGATTGGGGGTAGCAGGACGTTCATAAAGAAAAACACAGAAGCTCTAACGCTAGTGGGAAGACTGGTCTAGAAATAAACACAGAGAAAACACGTTTATGTAACCCTCTTGTCGTCAGAATACACGAATTAACAATAACCTAATGACAGCAAATAAATCATTTGAAAAATATCGAAGTTCAAATCCATGAGAACGACGGTAAAGGTAGAGGTAAAGTTGTTCCTGCACTTAACTAATTAATCACTACGCCATGAAGGCGTATGGAGGAGTGGATGTATAGATCCATATTTTCTTGACCTCAGTACTAGTAGGAGGTGAGTGGTCAGCCTCACGCCATGGCCGCTTTACTTCTCTGGGAAATAGCACGCGGTACCCATTGGATGGGCCCCAGAGCCGATCTGGACGGCGTGGAGAAGAGAAAATTATTGACCCTACCAGAACTCGAACTCCGACCTCTCAGTCCTGCAGCCCGCAGCCAGACGCTATACCGACTATGATATCCCGGGAACGACGGCAACAAATGAAAATTTCATTCGTCAAAAAATTTAAAGCATATTATGACTTGTATGGAGTGACCATACAGAAAGTCATAATGTCGGCAATTCTAATCACTAAAAGTATATATGCACATGTTTCCTATTCCGAACGGTTTCCGAGGTAGAGTTATTTCACTGCAAAGTTCCAAAATCCTTGATAGGTAAGAGATATTACATACTGTTTCTAATACCGGCATTCATTGTTCAGGAGTCCAGTTGGCACAGTTTACCAGTATAATACATCTTCAAAAATTCCACCGTCAACATTAATGCAATTTGTAACTTGTATGAGAACTTGGTGTGTTGCTCGTCTAAGTGCATCTTGACGTTCCTTTATGTGGGCGGTAACATCCACAGCTTTATCTCAGAAACCGTTCTGAATAGAACACACGTACTTGTACACTTTTGCTTAGAATGAACGAAGCCGTGACCTCCCTCTCTCCATGACCTTTCATCCTGAGACAACCGGTATGTGGGTTTTGGGTTCGTAATTGAATTTATTAAACAGTTTTAGGTCGAAACTACACTAAACTATAGCGCTATTGCTAATTCACCCACTCACAGTTCACCACAACACCTACTATATCTTCTCAGTCAGCTGTGTTTTCACCAGTCGTTGCCTGGTGACGGATCTTAATAATGTTTTCTCCTTATGCGCTCATGTTCTTAACGGCAAGCAACTGTCCCACAATTAACTCATTCGGCTAAATTCAGAGAGAGTTACTTTAAGACTGGAGGCTTACCGCCAATCAGTTCGTCTTGACGCTAAGCCCCTTGAGGATCACGATCAAATATTTATTTTGCAACTGAACCCTTGCGGTCATAGTCCCTATATAACATCCCCAGTGACGAGAGGATGGGTTTGTCTCTTATGAATATGCTTGTCCTAGTCAAGTGTACGTGTGGCACACGTAGCGTGTTATTGAAAATTCTTGCTTTGTATACAATACAAGTCCTCTCTCAGTAGAGGCTTTGCAAGGCAGATCATGCCTATCTTACTTATCTCATGCTGCAAAGGTAGCTTAAATGCTTGAATAGTCGTAAGTTTGACCACCGCCGAGTTTAAGCCTCTTACATTTTCTATGCCTGGCTTCGCCTTATCGTATACTGAGAACATGTTCATTCTTATGACGTTTTATGACTTACTCCATCTGCCCTGCTTATAATACCTAGGCACGGACCGCACAGAAACATCATTCCTCTCTTGCTGTATCCATTTTTGCGTACGTCCACGTACTAGCTACTCAGCCATTCCTTAGCAAAGGCCGTTGTTTACAGAGCCAGTACTTAACAATGACCGTTGTATAACTGCTTACCTTGCGGCTGTTGCCTAGCATCGAGTCTGTAGGCCACCATATTAAATTCAAAACGCTTTGTCTTCTCGTCTATTATCTAAAAACTTAAAGATTGAATTATACAACACTTAAATCTTGCCTATTCTTTTCGTATGGGTGTGAAACTCGGTCTCTGACATTGAACGAAGACTGAGGGTGTTCAAGGACAGGGTGCTGAAGGAAATATTTAAAGCCAGGAGGGATGAAATATTAGAAGACTGGAGAGCACTGTATAATTCGGAACTTCACAAATTTTACCACTACTAAAATAAAACCAGAATTGTAATGTCAGAGAGGATGAGATGGGCAGGGCACGCAGTACATATGTGAAATGAAAATAACTCATATAGGGTTTCGATAGAAGATCACAGAGAAATACCTTACTAGGAAAAATTAGATGTATATGGGGATAATATTAAACTTGATCTTGCAGGATTTGACTGAATTCACTTGTTTCAGGATAAAGACCAGTGATGGGCTGTTATTAACAAGTTAATGAACACTTGTATTCCACAAAATATTGGAAAATTCGTGAGTAGTTAAACGACGGTTGATTTCTGAGAAAGGATTTTGTCTCCATAGAGTTAGTTTGTTAGTTAGTTAGTCAGTTAGGGACAATGACAGAACGAACCCGTCTGAAATGTTATGCTGTGCCTACATTTAGAACCTTGTTTTTTATGGTCAAGATTTGGACGCGAATTGAAAATATCTGTGGCCCTTAATTATAAATAAATACGGTGAATTTTCCATACCAGAATCTGGCCCTTAGGAGCTGGAATAGCGCAGTCGGTGTAGCGACTGGCCACGGACTGGACGATCGAAGGGTCGGGGTTCGAGTGCTGGTAAGGTCAATTTTCTCTTTTCCGCATCATTCAGACTGTTTCTTGGGGCCACCTAGCTTCCTACCCAGTGGGTAAAGGGGATAGAGCGACTGGGGCGTGTAGCTGACCAGTGACCTCCAACTAGAACCGAGGTCAAGAAAACGTAGATATAACTATCCACTCCCCCATAATGTTTAATTAGATATGTACAGGGGAATCTTTACCTTCATCTGAACCTCATAAATTGAGCAGGTCACCACTACAGAGTTTTGTCTATTCGATAGCATATTAAACAAAAAGTAATAAGACTTTGCTTTGTAGCAACCATGTTAGTGCAAGCACAATGCCTCTATTGCTATGCGATTCCCTACATATTTTCCAATTCTTTTATTTTCTTTCTCCTTTTGGTAGAAATAACCTTTTGTCTGTATGAAAGAAATAAATTGAAGAACGAAAAGAAAGAATACAGGAAGGTGGAACGTCACGATGGAAAACGTAAACACGGATCAATCAATACAGAACGATAGAGCAACACTAGTCTGGTTGCACAGAGGTCGCACTGATGGCTTGGAGCACATAAACAGGAAGTAAGTTTTCGTCATCAGAACCGTCATCAATAGGAGCATCGACGTGTATTTTTTCTCTGTTCTCTGGAAGACGAAGATATAATGGCCAGCGAAGTCCCAGTGCTTCCTTTATTCAGGGCTCTGGATCCAATTAATAGGCAGAAAGCTTGCAGTGCTCGGAAGCACCAACTTCAACATGTCGCATCAATGTGCAGCCAGCTCTCAGTTCTCGCGAGGGAGCAAGGAGGCTCATACGGTAACGCTTCTGTCTGGTGTTCAGGAGGTACCTAGTTCGAATCTCGGCCAGGATAACAGCTTTCCTGAATGAGGTTTTTCATGGATTTTCCTTTTCCGTCCAGACAAATGTCTTGATAGTACCTCAATCGGACCACGATAGTTCGCTTGCATAGGTAAAGATGACCCTGTGTTTACATAATTAACTGAACACGATACTATGAAGACGTATGGGGAAGTGGAGGTATAACTCCACCATTATTGACCTCTTCACTTGATGGAGTTGAGTGGTCAACTTCACGCCCCTGTTCAAATTCAATATGAAATGGAAATACCGCGTGGTTTTCTTTGTCCTTGCGACAGCAATGTACTTCAACATCTGAAGAATGAAAATGCTAGGGAAGGGTGGAACTGAAAACTACTTTTACGTGCGGTTAGTATTTTGACGCTGCAAGTATCTCAGAAACATAGCGTCGGGTGAGAGGATTACTGAAGAACACTGAACTGGAAAGGATGTCCAAGGAAACAGGAGTCAGGATAGCTCAGTCGGTATAGTAACGGACTAGGGGCTTAACGGCCGGAGTGAGATTCCAGGCAGGCCGCGCCATAGCTCAAGCGGTTAATCGCTGGATTCCCACCGCGGAGGCCCGGGTTCGATCCCGGATTTGGCCAAGTGCGATTTGTGGTGATCAAAGTGGCGCTGGGGCGAGTTTTCTCCGAGTACTTCGGTTTCCCTGCCAATCTTCATTCCATCAATTGCTCCACGATCACCCTCACATATCATCTGGGGCTGGTACAATAGGCCAGAAGTGGCCGCAGTACAAGGGATTTAGTCCCACCCCACTAGCAATAAAAAAGTTGATTACAGGCAGGGGTAAGAATTTTCTCTCCTCTATAGCGTTCAGATCGGCCCTAGGGGTTGTCTACCAGCTTATCCACAGGGTACAGGGATATCTTTCCCCGGGTGTCAATCTGCCGGGGAGTAAAGCTCACCATTCATCTTTATCTAATGCCGACGTGAAGAAAGGTGGAGTTATACCTCCTCCCCCCTTGGCACTACAGCCCCAGTGGGCCTAGGCCCACCTCCATTAACTTCTCCGTTCACTTCGGTTTTTTTTTTCTAGATCTTACACATACGGTAGGACTCCCTGGGCGAGGAATCGGCTCGTCGCAAGGCCTCTACCTGTAGATAAACACAGAAAACGCACACAAACATCCATGCCCTGGGTGGGATACGAACCCACGATCCCGGCTTCCGAGCGAGCGAAGACAGTACATGCCTTAGACAGTTATACCTCCACTCCCTCATATGTCTTCATAACATAGTGCTTAACTAATGAAGAACAGTACCTTTATTTGAATCATGTATTGATTGGTTCCCCGCCGATCTGAATTTTGACTGCATTGGATGCGTGGCGACGGTAACTGAACAGAAGCATCAAACTGGGTCATTCGGTAACAGAATTGTAGACATTACAACACCCATGTACTACATTCTCTTCCGTTGATCCAAAGTGTTTTGTCAACTTTAAAATGAGACACGCGGTGTTTCACATCAGGTTTAAAGGCAACAAGTGCAAAGTATGGTCAGAATTAGAGTACATATAGAGTTCTACCTTCCGGGATATAACGCCAGGTAGATCGCTGAAAGTCAACCGAATTCTCGGAAGAGAAAATTCTTTCACTTTGCTTTCCTGCTCGGAGTATTCTTTGACCGAAGATGGAGCAGATATTTTCCTCCGAAATTTAGGTTGGCTTTCAACGGACTACATGACCTTATCCCAGGTCATAGTGCTCTGTATGATGACCGCTGCGAGGACCTCAGATCCTACATAGAATATATATGCTTTCAAACTGGCTACATTTTATCATGAAGACGGAGGCATATGTTCTAACGAACTGTTTATATCCATCTATCAGTATAACTGTGTAATAACCCACAGGACCAAAACTTGATGTCAGTAACTGCCTAACATTTTAAACGTGAACATAACCTGTTTGCCATTTAACTGGAGCAAGGTTGGTGCTTGAACCTTAAAAAAGTTTTTGAGCTGGAGTTCTACAGCACAAATGGACCTGAACCACAGATAGCCCCATTTCGCTTTACAAAGATAATAAAAAGTAAGCTAACAAAATACAGACGTAATGGAACACTTGAATGAATAGAAGATGGTACCATTTCACTTAACAAAGAAAATAAGTAGGGTAACGTTTTGAACAGAAAAGTAACCAGACGGTTTTATTTTGTAGAGATTTTCTACCAGTATTTCCAGGAGATTTTCAGAATCATAAACATAGGTAAACCCAAAGAGACTGCTTCCATACCTTGTAATATAATTTATTGCTTATTTTGATTGGATTTAATTTATCAGTTGCTTAAGTTAAACCTACCCAATTTCGTGACATACCATATACTAAATTATATATGGAATTAAATATGTATTACATAGACAACTGGAATAGTGTTATATGTGCATGACTCCGTCACAGAGTTCCAGAATAACGTAAAGCAAAAAAAAACATATATACGTATAGTGTGACATGTCCAACCATTGCTGGGCAACGGGAGGTGGAATGAGTTACCACGAAGACAGACCCTTGATAAACGGTCGGTTGCCAGGTTACGCAACAGTAAGGAAAGCGGTGTTTGTCTGTAACGTGCCGAGTAGAGCCGAAGTGAGCCGAGCCGAACCGAAGCGCGCTGGTTGCTACGCAACGATAAATAACTCTCAGCTGCGTTGCCCAGCAACGCCTGTAAACACGGCGTTTGCGCACCAGTGAAGCGATGTGGGTTTTCCGCTGTCCGGCTGAGGCTTTATAAGGGAGACTGGAATGCGTAAGGAGAGAGTTAAAATGTAGCAGCCGCCGAAGACAGTTGAAGTCTATCAGTCGCCGGGTTCAGTTGTGGCGAGTGAATCGTGAACGTGAAGAAGACGTCATAAGTTAGTTGAAATATAGCAGCAGTCGTGGGAAGAAGAATGGAACGTGTATTATATTGAAGATAGGGTGAAGAGACTATTGTGTAGGGTTTGTAGAGTGTGTAAACCCGTAACAGTGTTATCAGTATTTGTAGTTACGACTTGTAGGTTGTTAAATAAACCAATTAACAATCTGAACGGCGTCTTCAGTAGACAAAACACGTTACAATATATATAGATTAGTAAGCTTGATTAGTAAGCTGGATTCAAAACACGTTACATTATATATATATATATAAATGGAACTCAATCAAATTGTGGATTACGAACTGCAGAAGACGTTCGCCGCACACGACCGCGGCAGCAGTGTGTGTTACGTTTAATCTCTAATGTGTCGTATGATGGGCTTAATGCCCTGTGGTTATTATCATTTTACCGAGTTTCAATAATCAGAACCCTTTTGATATCACTGCACGTTCCTTAATTAAAGACAAGGTATTGTTATTGCTCTATAGGTCTGGAGAGGCTTAATCCTATCGCTGCGACATTCGTGAAGCAGCGGCAGCATCCATCACCATTCAACTTCAGTCCACATCAAGAAACCATAGTCTCCTTTCGATGCATCATTTGACTTCACTTACTTGGCCTTGAAAATGCACATTTTTAATATATAAACTTCCAAACTGAATTATTTGAAGGAACTTGCGAGAAAATAATACGCAACGAAATGATTCGGAATCAGCTGAAAACCTCGGTCATGTCAGTAATTAATTTTAATTTAATTCGCTTAGTGGGGGGTGGAGTCCAACTGGGTCCACTCGGCACTGCGGCCACTGATTGGCCTATTGTAGCCTACCCCAGGTGATTATGATGATGGAGAATTTGGTGGAATGAAGATTGGCAGGGGAAACCTAAGTACTCGGAGAAAACCCTCCCCAGCGCCACTTTGTCCACCACAAATCCCACTTCATCAGACCCGGGATCGAACCCAGGCCGCCGCGATGGGAAGCCAGCGACTAACAGCTTGAGCTTTGGCGCGGCCATAGTCATGTCAGTAAGTCTGAGAGGCAAGATCCTAGCCAATTACATCCAGCTTACTAATAAATACACCGAAAGTTACAAATTCGCTGTTCATAACCACATTAACATTGTAACGTGTTTGGAGTAGATGCTTCCATGGTAACGCGATAACAGTGAGCAGTTGCGTGGAGAATGCCGAATCTCCCCGGAGATGAACACTCGTTGCGTAACAGCGGACTGTCAAAATAGTAGGAACGGAACCGTGAGAAATGATGTCTGGTATCCTGTCCGCATAACGCCTCTATAAGCAGAGTTAGAGACAGTCTTGGAACAGCCGCCGCCAGAGACAGTCTGGATCCAGTCACGGCCAAGGATAGTTGAGACGTCGCATTGAAGTATTGGGCCAGAAGTCAAGAGATACTGCTAGTGGTAATAATTGTAAGGAGTGTAAGAGTGAGTTATTTGTCGCGTGACACACCCAACACGTGACAATATTAACAGAAAGTCGTTAAATACGTAATAAGGGCGACTTACCTTGGGTGCCCCTATCTCCCGCGTGGAGATGCCCATCTTCTCATGGTGGCGCAGTTGCACGGGGTAAATGATCTGATAGAAATGGGTTCCGATTCCCCGTACCATGTCCTGGTTCTGTTTATACTCGCGCAGAAGCCTCTCGACTTCACCTGCAACAGCGGACAAACCACAACATTGCAGTAATATCGTGTGCTCTGTGACAAACAGGAGAAGGCTTAACTTCAGGTATGCGATAAAGGGGAGCATAGAAGCACAGAGGAAAGCAATTGCATGCTTCGGTAACTCAGAATATCCAGAACATTTCTCTGGATATCACGGGTAAAACTGTGACGGTAAACCGGGCAAGCATAATTTATTAAAATTCAATTCTATCAATATCTGTCACTGATTTATTTTTCTTCAGTACGTGGATATAGGCTTCTTAACGCTTTAAGTCTTAAGTTCATCATCTTCCTTTTTTCTTATACAAGGTAGGCTTTAATTAACTCCTTGCTTTTCAAAGACTACAGAACTTCACTTACAAAATATTTTAAAATAAAATCCCTACCTCTCAGAAAACACACTGCTCTACATTGCAAAGACAAATATATTAATGCTGTTCAGTTAAATAATGGGTGTCTATTATGAGAAGAATGAACTATATGAGTAAAATGAAAAGCTTCTAAATAATTGATGGGTATAAAGGGCGGCAGGCACTTAAGGCTGACGACCTCACTGCCATGTGTGAGCCGATTGTCTAGAAAACGTTGGGACCTAAATGTCTAACAAACCTATAGGCCTCCATGGCCTATTACAAGGAGAGATTTACCTGATCAACGCGACGCCAGGCAACATTAAATTGTTAAAATCTCTGCACGTATGAGGCCTTGCACAACAGAACTATAACGATAGAAATCATCACAGGAGAGAAGAAATATTCCTTATGGTACCAACACAAAGAAAATAAATTTACCTTCTCCATGTACACTGCATGAAGTTGTAGTGTTTTTACTTTTAGTTAGATATTTGAGTAATAAAAAATTCTCTTACTTACTTACTTACTCATGGAGCTGATCCCTTTTGGAGGAGCCGCCAATTCTGCAGCTACTCGAGAATTTCCCAGCATTTTATGGAACCCGAAAGTTCATTACCGTGTTCACAAGAACCATCCACTGGTCCCTATCCTGAACCAGATCAATCCAAATCATACCATCCCATCCTATCCTTCTGATGAAAATATCCGACATCCGTACAAAATCCACATATATCGGTATGAAATTGCAAATCGACTGACATACTCCGTACTGCCTTAGAAAATATATCTATATTAGTGGTTGTGGTATGAGCATAAGAATTCCTGCGGACATCTTGTGCTGAACACTTCGTTTCAAACATGCGACATGTATCGCTTTGGCCATGTTAATTCATCACTTTCAGACCTGTGTTTCTTCAGATTAGGTTCTTTCAATTCATGAACTTTAAAAAAAAATATACTCAATAAACTAGACATGCTGCACGTCAGCAATGAATCCCATACAGTAGATTCATGCAGAAGCTGATGCTCGCTCAGCTGTCCAACGGAATTCTTACGTAATACGAGTATGAATCACCGTGTTCACGAAAATTATTATTTGATCCCAATGTTTGCGAATTAAATTCATTTCTCATCCTTACACACTAGTCACTGAATTCGAAAATCATAATTATCGCCCTCCCATCTACGTCTAAGTCTTCCAAGAGGCGTCTTCAGATCTCTGACTAAAATATAATGTATTCTCCACATCCCTACGAGTGCAACTTGTCCCGCTTGTCTCAAATTTGCTTTCTTCAGGCCAGTAACATTTGATGTAGAGTACAAATTGTGAAGCTTCTTCTTGCACACCGTATTACGTTAGACCACCTTTGTAGAGCTGTTTTAAAAAATCCTATAAATTTCGTTAAATATGGATATAGTTTGCCAGAAGAAATCTAATCCATGGATATAGAAAAAAATGCCTTTTAGAAGGGAAATGCGGCTGTGAAATTGCAATCCTGAATTTAATTTGAGGCAGGAACTAAGATTCTTGTGTTTTTTTAATTCTGTGACTGATAATATTTGTATTACTCTTGTTTACTGTGAGTGCCCTCGAACCAAAGTGATGTTTCGAGACGGAAATACCAACAGCCGGTAACTAATGCTTGCTCCACTCTGATGTGGCTTGAAATATTTCCGCTAGGCAACCAGTCAGACTCCAGTAAACAGAATCGTAGTGAGAAGCGTGTCATAGATATGATTGATTACCCCTTTTGTTCTCTATCCGTTCCATTCCATTTTCTTTCCCCGATATTTTCGAATCAAACAGAATAGAAATGTTCCCACCGTTCCTTCCTTACATATTTCTGCTCCTTCCTTCTTTTATCTAAATACTATTCGATGTCAGTCAGCTCTTTCACCATGCTCGGTTCGAAACGGATACAGAAAATATAACAAATATCTTGTTAAGTGCTACCACTTCACTCATACCCTTACTCGAAGGGAAGTAGGGAATGCATGAAAAAACAAAACGATGTAATGATTACAGTTTTATTGGCAATTCTTCAACGTCTGATGTTTGGAACAGCGATAGCCTTCCTACTGAAAGACGAAAAAAACGAAGCGTCCAATGCAAGAATTGACGGATTACTTAAATGGAAGTTTAAGAAACGCTGGGCACATTACTGTCTCCTAAAACGTCATACGTGTTCCGGAATTTCTGCACAAAGAAGAAGTTACAGGGCAAGAGAGGAAACGTCATAAAGAGGTACTTCGAAATTGATACTTTTCACGAAACATTATAAAATAAAATATAAATTTCAAGCAGAAAGAGACTGGTAGATTACATAGCACATATGGGAAAAAAATGAAATATGAATACAAAATTTTAGCCGGAAAACCTGAATTGAAGATATCGAGCTATGAATGGAAGGATAATATTAAAACTGATGTCAAAGTATTATGGATTAATAGTAAGTTTCGGGGATTGTCTTCTAATGGCTCAGAGAAGAAAACAGTGGTGGAATTTTTGTGGCTTTCAGGTTCCAAAAAAGCATTGGACCTGACTGAATTGGAGATCATAGGCTTCTGACAGAACTGAGAAAATTTGCTTTTGTGCTTATCTGTCGCGCCAGAAACTTATATGCGTGGCGCCGAAGTAGAACATTGATACTACATGGTCCGAGTGTTCAGCCTCACGCTTCAGTCGTCTTACCTGCGGTACTAAAGAGATGTGAGGAGGCTAGATGCCCCCAGAGCCCATCTGCACTTACAGCAAACAGAAAAATGTCTGTCCGTGACTGGAATGGAGTTCCCGAGCATGAAGCCCGTAGCCTCTCGGCTTATAGTCTGAGCAACCCAGTCTTCAAAGCTGAGGCTTAATATGCACATCAGCTGTGCCACAGCTTGATCCCACAGCGACAGCTGAGGTTCCATCCAAGTCCGGGCTTGATGCTTGAAAGTTTCGCCATTCGAACCTCTGTTCATTTCCCCACTAACAGGTACTGAACCGACCGTCACGACAAATAACTAATTAAAATATCTCAAGAGAAGTAAAACAGCAGTGGACCTCAAAAAAAGTCTACTGACCACCCACTTGATGACGGTGAGAACGAACTTAAACATACAATGGAATGATAGCAGAAACCGGCCGCTTATTATTATCATTCATGTCGGTGAGGGAAGTACGTCTGTTAACCCTGTTAAATAAATACAGAAAAAATTCAGCCTATGAAATCTAAAATGAGTACTAATGCTTAAAATTCCAAATGGTGAACCCATCCACTCAATTCTAAACGTTAAACTAAAGGTACAAAATATTTTCATGCTTTATGGTATTATAAAACTTCGATTAATAAACTAAAGAACTCGCAGGATTTGAGGTTCTCACAGCAGTGATTACGAAGAGTTCTAGCTTCTGGAACACAAAGCCGTGTTGTCTGTTGAAATCTAACCAACGTTTCAGAGGAAAATATCACCTCCATCTTCATGTTTGAAGAATAAAACCAAGCCAGAAACAAGCGTGAAAGCAGGTGGTAATCGGAGCTCTGTTACTCTGAAACGTCGGTTGACTTTCAACGGACTACATGGCGTTATATCTCAGAAGATAGAACTCTTCAAAGGATGACGTCGTTGAAAATCTGGGACACGTTTTCATACAAGCGTTGTAACTGAACTTTCAATTGCAGCAAACAGCTTATTTTGGGCTCAAGAGTTTACGTACAAGATATCGTTCCTAATCCTGGATGGAGAATGTAATAGTATGGATGTGAACACATCTTGAAGTATGTGCAAAGTTTACCCAAGCTAATTACACTACTAGCTACAAGATAGCAAAGGGACCACGCCCGTACAATCTCCACATAAGTGCTATCGTTACACGTAATGTGCACTGCGAGTAAACATTAAATCCGGTGGTAGTCGATTTTGTAATTAAAATACCCTCTCGAGACACCAATTTACCACTTCAAGCAAAACTTTCTCGAACTGTTAAACATGCATCTGAGGTGTGAACTTAAATAAACAAGACATTAGTCACCCCACTTCAAGACTTCTCTGCAGGAATTTACATACTTCTCTCTATGGCTTATCATGGTCGGGAATAGTTAGCTGTAAAATAATTACTCCTATATTTTTAATATTAATATATCACCATAGAAGGGGCAGTCCCTTCAATCTTTATAAACATTTTGCAAATTTCTCCATACGAAGTGATTAGAATACTTTCTTAATGGTAATTAATCACAAAAAAGGGAGCAAGAAATTACTCGGAAAATTGTATGTAATAAATTATACATACAAATTATTTAATGGGAAAATATTTGTACGTATTAATTGGCATAATATCCTCTTACAAGAACTATGAATTTCCGGGAAACAGCCAATTTCCATATACCCATCTTTTCAGATGTCACTTGAAAGGCGTAGTAGTATATGACAATGTATTATTTTAATGGCAGTTAGAGAAAGTGATTGGCGATGAGTATTGGGTTCTTATTTGGAAAAGGAGAGAGATGACAGAAAGACTCTTTTATCTCGGTAATGAATATTCAAGTTCCATTAAAGGCTGTGAATTTCTCGACTTCCTGAGCGACTGTCAGCTGTTCAAGAGGACCTCTACTCCATTGATTCAGTTCGGTTTCTAGAATAGAATTATCACTATTGCTACTTGCCTACTATGCAATTGTGGATTCGTCTGCATCACGATTCGCCTATGTCTTCACGACATGCTAATCCAAATACATTATTATGAAGAGTTCCTTAACATCGTTGTGGTCCGGTGAAAGTCAACTGACTTTTAAGAGGAATATACAATCTCATCTTCAGGGTCGAAGAGTAAGCCAAACAAGAAACTAGCACAAAGCAGGCAGCAAACAGTGCCTCTGCTTGCTGTCTGTTTCAGGCTGGTTTCTTGCATAGAGGCTGTACGTATGATCCTCCGACACGTCGGTTTACTTTAACGGACTGCATGGAGTTATATGCCAGAAGAGATCTCTCTGATTTTTAGATTCTGAAAGGCTCTGACTGTGGTGTATAGCTTTCAGAATCGCTGGGTTTTTGGACTTCGTCCATCGCCCGGTATTCGAGAGACCAGAAAGCACGACGTTTCGGAAAGAGATCCAGTTTCCAAAATTTTGTGTTAGGAAGAGATAACCTTAGTCACTGGATTGGGGTTAGCTCCATCTAAGGAACACAACTGAGTTGGTGTCTTACCCCTCTCGTGAGGATGGAAACAGATGCAGTTTCCGAAACTTTGTGTTTTCTAGTTTCTAGAATATCGGACGATGGGCAACGTACAAAAACCCACTAATTCTGAGTTAAAATTTTTTGTTTGTTATGAGAATCCTGAGAAAATTACGAATAGCCTCTGTGGGCAAATACAGAATTTGAGTAATTTTAAAGCAAATGGTACATATAGGAACCACCTTGCTTGCCACAGCGATTGAGAAGCGATGACACGATGAAATATCTCAAGGCTCTGATCTTTGGCAGTTCCACCATACAAGGTAATGTAATTACACACCGCTCTAAGCCCATCGATGCGTACTCAGTTCCTCTTCACTTGATATGCCAATATGAGTGTAAATATAGGTAAGATATTTCCTTTATGGCTGGAGGGGGGGGGATTAATTTCGTAATGTCTCTCGTACATGTTTTCTTACTTACCTCAAATGTGAGTGCCGCCACGGTTCATGGTGGGCATGTATCGATTTTCGTCTGCATGAAGGCGCCTCCAATCACATTAAAACGGTACAAAAGCATTTACACCGGAGTTATAACAGCATGGTCCGCGAACCCAGACTGAGGGTCGTGCTTATTTGCTGCGTCTCTCCGAAATGAACTTATATTCACTATTGTGAGTTTGTATAACGGATTCAGTCATTATCAGCAGACCTATACAGTCTGATAAGCGTAAATCAGAAGTAAGTTTATTTATATTATTATTACTGACTAACGCAGAGCATGCAGAAGCCATACTGAGACTCTGACATTGGCTGAACTGTTCAAAAATATTTTATTTCATGGAACCTGACGATTCATAATGTGTTGGTAAGAAAATAATAAATAAAAGTAAAAGTAAAATTATCCCTATACCAGGCCGTGAAGGCCCATAGGGTTGTGAGACGTTGAGGGTCCCACATATTCTAGACAATCGGCTCAAAGATGGCGGTAAGGTTGTCAGTCTTAGGCGCCGGCCGCGCTTTACTACCCAGGAAAATTATTTAATTAATTCCTGGTACTCATTTCTGTTAACGGGTGAGTGAACCCCAGGGCCTAGTAGGGCAATAAAGAATTAATTACAAGTTTATTGTTAACTCAATGAAGGTAGATTTTACAGACAGGTCGATAGATATTAAATCGATGAAGAAGTTCTGGTCTCACACGAAACCTGAATATCCATCCATTATTTGTTCACAAACTCCATCCTCTTCCTCCTCCTCCCCTTTCTTGTCATCATCATCATATTTTCCGAATTTTGTCAAGCGTATAACAGAATAATTATTTATTTCACAATAAATATCACTTCTTACAACGTTGCATGTATCCAGAATGTTAAAAGATGTTCCATTAAGGTACGAGAGATTGTCTGATACGTCAGTAATGCCACAGAAACTAATTTACAATACGCGTAAGTTTTATTCTTAACATAACTCTCAAATTTAGAAGCGCCAAATTATTTATACACAACACAAAATGTACCATATGACCTGGGATTCTACAGCTTCTCATGTGGGTACTCGGTCCGAAACTTCGTAGCGTCAGTCGATGTCAAATATTCGCTTATTCGAAAGAATTCTAAACATCCGAAAAGTGCTGTCTTCTAAGCTTTGACGCCGTGTGGTATGGCTGGGAATTCTTCCGTTTTTCTTGAATTACACTGGACTCGGAAGATGGATGCAGTACGTTCCATCGATAAGTCTGTAAATTTTAACCAGACCACACAACGTCACATCTCAGAAGACAGCATTTTTCAGATTCTTATAATTCGTTCCTCTCCTATCTCAAGCACTGCTGTCACGCCGTCAGCCACCTCTATGTATATAACTTCTATGGTAATATTAACAGATTTTTTTCCGCAGGATATATATACACACGTTTGGTGTATTTCTGAGAATAACAACGATTACTTTCATAAACAACATTAATCAGTTAGTCGTTTTAGTGGTGTGCTTTCGGTGAGGTAGAAATTGAATTTTGTTTATTTGGATGAAATTCGGGCTTCAAAGGATTAAACATGAAGTTCATATTACTTCTGAAATGGCTTAATACTTTATTAAGAGATTAATGCTACTCTCAGTTTTGTACTCGGATGTTGCCTGTATTTAATTTCAGGATCAAATTTCCTCAGCAAGGTCTGCTATGCATTTTCTCATATCCTGGAAGTTAATTTAATGAGTCAATTACCTCGAGGTCAGAATCCATATCGTTCTTCTATTCACTGAACACCTGAAGTTATGAAACTTTATAAAATAACCCCCCTCACTAAGATAGAAGAAAACTTTTGAGAACATTACTTGCTGAAACGTACTTACTCGTTAGTTCTACGGTTCCATTAGAACTGTATCCTCGCTCACGGCAGATTCCCGTTTTCCTTTGCAATCTTTTTGCCTCCACATCTTCCAGTCTTCTAAATATGTGACTTCCCCTTTTTTATGTTCAAGCTTACATTAAGCAATTTCCTTACCCACTCCTCTTTGATTCATAATGTTCACGTGCCCATCCACCACAATTCTTTGAATATTTCCTATTAGATCACAGGATTTCTTCAATCCTTCTCCTTCCAAACTTAATTGTAATGCTCGTGTGCCGAATAAAGAGAGTAAACTGCAAATAAAGATGTAATTTATATTCCTGACAAGATTTCATTAGTCATTTCCCAAAATTTCCAATCCGGGATCTATCGTAATATTTCTTAAAAGACACTGTTTTCGAGGGAAAATTTTAAACTTCGCTTAGTGGGGGGTGGAGTCCAACTGGGTCCACCCGGGACGGCGGCAACTGATTGGCCTATTGTAGCCTGTCCCGGGTGATTATGATGATGAAGAATTTGGTGGAATGAAGATTGGCAGGAGAAACCGAAGTACTCGGAGAAAACCCGCACCAATGCCACTTTGTCCACCACAAATCCCACTTGACCAGACCCGGGATAGAACCCGGGTCACTGCGGTGGGATGCCAGCTATTAACCGCTTGTGCTATGGCGCGGCAAAATATTAACCTTACCCTCAACATCCAACTAGAAGGATCGAGGGATAATTATGTCTAGCCCTTACCATTCGACCTGTTCAGCATGAGTGGCTCTACCAGAAGCACAAACCCCGCTAGCATACCTCCCCCCAGTGTTAATGTAACAGCCAAGGAGGATGCTTAATAACAGTAACTTTTATAGAACTATATAGTTTATTTTGGACTCTATCCATCGTCTGGTATATATAAGACAAAAACCACAATGTTTCGGAGACCGGATCTGTCTCCGTCCTCAGGTGGATGGGGCAAGATAGACCTACTCAGTTGGGCCCGTTAGAAAGAGCTAGTCTCAATCACTGGACGTATGACCACTGGGAAGACCAAGGTGTAGGTGGGTGGACAATATTAAAATGGATCTCAGAAAGATAGTATGGGATGGTATGGATTGGATTGATCTGGTTCAGGATACGGATCGCTGGAGGACTCTTGTGACCACGGTAATGAACCTTCGGATTCCATAAAATGATGGGAAGTTCTTGAGTAGCTGCACAATTGGCAACTTCTCAAGAAGGGCTCAGCTCCACGAGTGAATGAGTTGTCATCTATTTTCTGGAAGTAGTTTCTCACCTTGTAGATATTACCAAAACAAACCTGAGTTAGCAACAGAATTAAGTAATAACCAACAATTCACCTATTGTGTAATAACACGAAGACATGTGTTAGAGTTTGTAGAAATGCCTGACAGTTCTGATATCTTGTTCATAGACAATGAAACCAGACAACATGAAGTTCTTTACACTTCACTGGAAGCACCGACATCAACCGCAGGATCTTCTTACACCAGTCTCTAAACCCAAAACTGTTCCTTGCTTTATCCGTCAAACAGAATAACTTGAAATAAAAACCGTCTCCAGTGGCAGACAGATCTGTCACCCGTTCCTGCTTCCTACCTATTTTCTATCTCCGCCTCAGAACGCCACTCCTACTCCATGGCTTAGCATCCATGCACCCCAATTTCGCTGATGGGGTTGGCTCAAAAATGCGAGGAAAATTCTCCTTCCAGCAGATCATCTCCGCCCCCCCCCCCTCTTGTTACCCCACCCCACATTTAACTCTCGTTTTGGCTGCTCCTGCTGCATCAAGAAATTTCCCATCCCTCGTTTTCAGCCTCTCCCTACCTTTCGCTCTCACGCCCCATCTGGTCCAATCTGTGTCCTCCATCCGAGGTTTTCCGTCCTTTTCTTCTCCAAGCTTCTTTTTCTGTTTATATTATTCCTCGTGTTCTTCCTTGCTTTTCATGATTCAGTTGCGTCTTGTGGTTCCTTGCAAAGACGTAACCACACACTGTGATACAGGATCAGACACAACAATGTGACGACAATATGAATTACAGTGTTTATTTGTTTAAATAAGCGACCATGGCTGCAAATTATCAAGTAGGGACCGGGACCCCTACGCCTCGGATTAAAGCGACAAGGTCGTGAAGCTGACCACTCACCTCCTAATAGTGGTGAGATCAGATTGGTGGAGCCATAACTTCACTCCCTCCATTTGCCTTCGTGGCACAGTGCCATAATTAAGTTCAGGGATTAGTGTAATTTTTTATTTGTGTACGGTGCATTTAAAGACGTTGTCAGCTGAGACCACACTGTCGAGATTTGGAATAATTAGTGAATCTGAGAAAATGTACAAGGAAATGGCCTTGGCCTGTTTCGTGGAACTGTCTTAACATCTGCCAGGAGAGGCTAAGAACTGTGAAGAAAGAATACAAGTATATGAAAATATAAACTGAAATGAAGTACATATGTTTCGAGGTGAAGATTCTGGATCATGTAGTCCGGTGTAGGTGAGTAGAAATGTTTCTTAGGAAAGCGTGATCTCAATATCCTATCCAGGATACAGAAGTCATACGAAATAATATCGCAATATGATCGAAACTAGTTCAAGATACTGTCCAATAGCGGCATTCCATTATGACCCTGATACGTCATTGAGACACCCAACAATAGGTAAACCTAGTACCACAAAATTGGTTGGTTAGTATGTTTGTTAGGATTGTCAACATTAATCAAAATCTATTTCTCGTGTGTTACAGCCATGGGACTTCACAGCTGCCTTAAGGAATGCTTCAGAATCTTTGCTGATCCTTGTTTGAAACGAATGGATGGTGAAGCTACATGAAACTAAGGGCCGTGTCAGAACCACGGTACTCTTGAGGAATAGGTAAACTCATCCTGCATATTTATACTTCTGTTGGAATTGAGAGTGCTTTTCAAGTCATTCGTCTATCACAAGTAGACTGCCTTCTAAAAGATGTTATTGAAGGAAAGATAGAGGGGCGGATAGAAGTGACCAGAAGACGAAGAAGAAGACGTAAGAAGATGCTGGATGACCTTGGGGAGAGAAGAGGGTATTTTCATTTGAAGGAGAAAGCTCTAGATCGCATCAAGTGGAGGAACTGTTTTGGAAGAGACTGTGGACCTGTGGTCTTGACAGATTACAGATGAATGAATTAAGTAGACTTCCTAATACGTCTCCGTGGTGTGCAACTCTAAGTATGCAAAGAGATGCAGCTATTTTGGTAGCTTCGTGATAATGTGCAACAATGCTGTGTTAGTCATCCTGATGATAATACAAAGTGGTGCTTCATATACACCACAAATTGTGATTACCATCTTACGGCGCTCCTAAGTAATTACGCAATTGAGCCTGGTAACAGAACCTGAAAGTTCAGAAGTGCAAATACCAAAACCTGCCAGCCAATACCATCCTCAGATCCATTCTCTTATCGTTCTCATGCCTATGTCCCTACGATCTGTTTGGGTGGTATCCTTAAGTAACATTTTTGGGGCTAACAAGTACCAATTGTCATGAGATTTCCCCAATTCCGTACGGAATTCCCGTATTCCCCACTCCGGCTACACGCCTAGCCCATTCTAACCAAATAGATTTCTACTTTCTATCTTCTATGACAAGAAAGTAGGTCTTTCCGAAAATTTGTTACCTTTCTGTCTAACTACGTGGCCTTACATAGCAGAAGACCTTTATGTTAATATTTACAAGTTTAGTCCTGTTGGCCTTCCTCTTAGAAATCGCGATTCATAATCGTGAGAAGTCTTTAATTGAGGACGCATTATTATAGATGGTATTCACATTGATTACTGAATAATGATGGTTCACAGGGACTACTTACATTACCGCGCGACTCATGGAGGTGGAGTATTGGTTGCAGTTTCAAATTTATTGCAAGGTTTCATGCGGAGGCATGATGGGAAATACTGCAGAATATGTGTGGACTGAAACAGCTGTCAGTGACAATTTCAGTGCACTAACAGGTAATCATTACTTTCTCCTGACTATAATGCCACAATTATTGACATTTACTTAAACATTTTGGAACACAATTTAAATGCTCATAGTATAGTTTTACCATGATAGGTGGCCCGCGCCATAGATCAAGCGGTTAGTCGCTGGCTTCCCACCGCGGCAGCCTGGGTTCGATCCTGGGTCTGAAAAAGTAGGATTTGTGGTGGACAAAGTGGCACTGGGACAGGTTTTTTCCCAGTACTTCGGTTTCCTGAAGGGAAATCTCACTCAGGGCATGGATGTTTAGGCTGTGTGTGTGCGTTTTTCTGTGTTTGTGTAAAGGTAGAGGCATTGCGACGAGCTGATCACCCGCCCAAGGAGTCCCACCGAATGTGTAAGATCTAGAAAAACCGAAGTGAACGGAGAAGTTCGTGGAGGTAGGCCTAGGCCCA
>NW_019739213.1:1146841-1147429 GCF_002891405.2 Cryptotermes secundus
GGGGGGGGGGAAGCTATCCCTGCACCAGGCCGTGAATGCCAATAGGGTTGTGAGACGTCGAGGCTCCCACATAGACAATCGGCTCAAAAATGGCTGTAAGTTTGTCAGCCTTACGCGCCGGCCGCGCTTTACTCCCCAGGAAAATAATTAATTAATTCCTGGTACTCATTTCTATTAAAGGCTGAGTAAACTCCAGGGCCAAGTGCGGCTGGAAGGATTAGGTCAACTAAAAAAAAATGGAATGCCCTCATTGGGACTTGAACACGCGACCTTCTGGCTTGTAGCATAGCCCCTAAATCAACTACGCTACCGCGTGCCCCCACTAGTTACAGACTAATTACAATTTTAAATAAATTTTCCAGCATTTTCGATAGTAGAATATATGATCAGTTCTCCATTTATTTTAAATTTATACTTCATTAATCTAAGCCTGGCCCTATTAAATCAAAGCCTACCCACTTACTTAAACTCTGTCACAGTTTCAGTCTTCACAAGGGCATGCCGATTAAACTTATTTTGATATCACCCAAGCCTTTGACAAAATCCCTCATACACATTTGCCACATAAACTAAATAATTTTGGACCCT
>NW_019739214.1:0-949 GCF_002891405.2 Cryptotermes secundus
ACACCCAGTGTTTATCCAAAGTTTACTCTTCTCTTCGCTCCTCATTCATTCATTCATCAGTGGCTCTACTGCCCTTTGTTGGATCCTGGCCTCTTCTTAAATTTAGTACTCCTTTTTACACAGACGGTAGGACTTCTTGGACAAGTGATCAGCCGATCGCAAGGCCACTACCTACACACAGAACAACACAGACAGAATAAACGCATACAGACATCCATAATTTAAGTAGGATTCGAATCCTCGATCCCACCGTTCTAGCCAGCGATGCCTTGTTCCCTCTTTCCGTATTACATTCCTTCAACGCCTCGGCAACAATGAAAATTTCGTACAAACGAAGAAGAGGAAAATGACAAAGACATGTGTTCGGCGGGATCTTGTCAAGCGTCGGTTGTTACTGCAGAACTGTTCATTAAATTGTCATACAAAGTTGCATTAACTACCCACCGATATTAAAATGTGTCCATTCGAAATATCAACTCTCGCACAGTTCCTGTAAGGAAAGAAGATGTACCTTTAGGGTAAACATGATGATACGTGATGAGTTGAGAGCTCGCTAGAGTCAATCAACTCAGAAAGAAAACGAAATCAAATTTATTTTCTTCGTTTTACTGAAAAGTTCATTATAATTTTGTAATAACGATGTTTCCTGTCTAAATAAAATATTCTTATAACCAAACTAGACAGGAAGGAATTCAAATCAGGCACTGTCCTCCATCTATTGACGCTTTCCTCCAAATGTATAGTTATAATTTGTAGTCGTAATGTGTTACGTATGAATTGTTTTCGCTGGACGCTGGGATCGTGTATTCGAATCCCACTTAAGGTATGGATGTTTGGTGTGTGTGTATGCATTTATTGTGTTTGTGCTGTCCTGTGTTTAGGTATCGGCTTTACGACAGGCTGATCACTCGTCCAAGGAGTCTTACCGTCGGTGAAAAAGAATTGCGGA
>NW_019739214.1:7911-11856 GCF_002891405.2 Cryptotermes secundus
CAAAGCGTAGGTGGGTGGACAATATTAGAATGGATGTTAGAGAGATAGGATGGGATGTATGGATTGGATAGACCTGGCTCAGGATAGGGACCAGTGGAGGGCTGTTGTGAACACGGTGATGAACCTTCGAGTTCCATAAAATGCTTGGAAATTCTTGAGTAGCTGCAGAATTGGCGGCTCCTCCAGAAGGGCTCAGCTCCATGAGTAAGTAAGTAAGTAAGTAAGTAAGTAAGTAAGAATCTTCATGTTATATTTCCATATTGTTCTCAGTCTTCCAATTAGGTGATCTGTGTAAAACATAAAGGTAATCGTGCCGTAATATCTAAAACTGTCCATCTACTTCATCCCCCACAGTCCAGATATAATATTGTTTATGAACTGTTAGCAGGGCCTCAGTGAAACGCAAAAGAAAATCAAGGAATAACCGCTATATGTAAGGAAATGGCAATGATAACATAGTTTGATATCACTGAGGATACTAATTGAATTATCTATGGAAAATCGAGATCGAGTCGTTAGTAGTCCTGCTTCTTATCCGGGGGGTCCTAGGTTCAAATCCTGACCAGTTATCCTGACTGGCTTTCTTACGGCTCTCCAGACAAATGACGAGATAGTAACGAAAAGTGGGTCACGAACTCTACCCTCCACGCCCTTCCTAATTCCATGCGTTATTCATTAGTCACCCTGTCATATAGTCTGAGGTGCTGACAGCTATGTAAAGTAAACCATCATCATAAACTTCAAAGCACAGGCCTTCAGGCCTCTTCCGGCCCAAATGTATTTCCACCTATTTCCATGTCTTCCCACATACCTTCTCCTTACCAGTTTCAATCCGCGATGTCTTTCGGCAATTATAGCCTTCCATTCCTTCTACACGCTTCAATTAGTTTTATTTGTTTGCATTTCCTCAGTTAATTTATATTTTCCAAATTCTGAACTTATATCATGGTTAGCTATTTTAACCCGTCTTGTGTGTCATTTGGTCGAATCTAAGGAACCGCATTTCGGCCGATTCTATTCTTTGCAGACTTCTATTTGTTAATAGCAACTTTGCACTACGATACATCAATGTCAGGACTGACATCACTTTATAAAATTTTAATTGGGTGTCTTTCCCCGCTTTTTTCAGTTGTTCGGTTAATGGTTCCATACACATGGCTCCACAAAGGAATAAACAAATTAATTAATTAAATATCCGCAGAGAACATAGTCCTTCTTGATAATGTAGTAATCTTTCGGTTGGACAAGAAATTTTCTATGTAATATAGAACCCGGAAATTCATTGGCATGTTCGCACTGATCTATTGTCTGCCAATCAAATCCTGACCGCCCTCTTACAACAAATTTTTTTAACAGGTCATTTCACCGTCATCCCTCATTCAGTTTTAGATCTCCCCAATTACGTCTTACATTTAAGTTCCCAAGTAAAGTAATGTTTAAATTTCTCACTTCCCAAGCGAACTATACGTATATTCCGCCCACCTCGTTATCCTTGATGCGATAACTGCCAAAATATGTGGGGTACAGTAAAAACTATAAAGTTCCTCGTTATGTAGTCTTCTCGATCCTCTGTAAACCAAAATAGACCATTGAAGGTCGCAGTGCCTAGGGCAGTTTTATGGCTCACCCCTCATACTTATACTCATCCTCTGTTACTTATTCTCTCTTAGGTTATAGGGTTCCCCTCAAAACTTCCTTCTCAAACACCAGCAATCTATGTTTCCCTTGCGGCGACGAAGTTCCACCCCCCCCCCCCCCAATTAAGCAGGTTAAATTACTGCGACACGGACATAATCGTGACTTGATAAAACTTCATAAGCAAGTGTTCCTATCGTCACAGAATATCTTAGCCTGGTGAACTCCCAAATTCTCACGACTAAGAATACGAAGAAAACTATATTCGGGGATATGTCGCTGGGTAATGTGGTAGAAGTTCAGAGACGTTCCTTCGAAACGCAGGTGAAATTTTATCAGACAACACGGCATCACATCGCAAAATTCATCAGCCTTCATTACGTTAGACTTATCGGTCCTGCAGTCTTTATGCCTGACTTTGTGTCCGCTTTTATCGTGTGGACTTCCTTACGATAATTTTATTACACATTAACACTGAGAGTAGGGCCGCGCCATAGCTCAAGCGATTAGTCGCCGGCTTCCCACCGCGGCGGCCCGGGTTCGAGCTCGGGTCTGGTCAAGTAGGATTTGTGGTGGAAAAAAGTGCGGATGGGGCAGGTTTTCTCCGAGTGCTTCCGTTTCACCTGCCAATCTTCGCTCCACCAATTGCCCCACAATGACCCTCACTTATCATCTTGGGCTGGTATAATAGACCAAAGCGTGGCCGCAGTACTACAAGGGACTTAATCTCACCCCATGAGAAAAAAGGAAACACTGAAAGTAATATTAAATTTTCAGTACCAAATTATACTGAAGGATATGAAGTAGAGACAATCCAGGATTGTTACTCCATCAAGACCTTAGGAAAAGTTTAAAATAATAAGTTATGTACTTAGACCGCCTCTGTGGTCTAATGGTCAGAGTTCATGGCTACAGATCCAGAGGTTTCGGGTTAGATTCCCGGCGCTACCAGATTTTCTGAGAAGTAGTGGGTCTGCAACGGGATCCACTCAACCTCGTGAGGATAATTGAGGAGCTATTTCAAGGAAATAGAGGCTCCGGTCTTGAAAACCGAGATTAACGGCTGTGGGGACCCGTTACGCTGACCACGCGACACCCTCTATCCGCTGAAGTAGGCACTAACTTCGCCGAGCAGCGGCGGTCGCTCGGTCGGTATAGTTCGCTTGCGGATTACAGGCCGCGGAGTTTGTTCTTTGTTTTGTTTTTTAATTAATGTACTTACAAATTCACTGAAGAGACAATTATCATAAATGAGGCTACTGTATAAGCGTGTGGGATGAAGTTTCTAACATAATGAATTTAGTAAATCTCCTGAAGGCATTCGGTTAGAATGACAGTCTCTCATTATTCTTGACTTTTTCCATTATATGTTACATTCAAGTCCTAAATACAATACCCAGAAATGTCATTGTGTTCAAATTCATTCTCTCAGCCGCATGTTTACGCTCACTTTCACTAACAAGCTTGTTGCAGTCGTCTTTCTACACGTCGGAATATTTATTTTCATACCTGTGAGGAAAGTTTATCATGCCTAACAAATATATGTAACGAAATATTTATATCAAACACGTTTCAACTTTGTACACAATTAACGAAAAATATACTTATCTATTGTGTTCAAATAAAGTAGGAGTTTCATTTCACAATAATACAAAAAGTTTAGTATCTTATAAGCCGCTTAAATAGAATTGGAAGAAGATGGATATTACAATGAAGTCTGAAACTGGGATAGGTAGACCGGCGCACAGAAACGCGGATTTCCAACATTTACGCTCTGAACGATTCTGCGAACACTAATGAGCAGGGCCCGGATTTTGATGACCTAAAAATATCTGAAAAAAAAAAAGGATATAAAATGACCAAAAAATATTTTAAAAAATGACCCCAAAATAAAAAAAATTACCTAAAACTAATTTCTAAATTTTCTTAAAAACAGGTAGACGCGGACTGTGTAAATTAGTTTCCAATTTCTTGATTTTATGACACCCGGACATCTGTTTAAACCTACCCCTCTGCGTGTGTTATAACACACGCAGTCACAGGAGCAAGACACAACACAAAGCACAATACACACACGAAAATAGGAAGAGTGCTTCGATAGAAGAGGATAGATGTGGACTCGCGTATTGAGATTCGACGTAGGGATAAAAAAAAATCCTGAACAGTTTTAATATTTTTAATATTTAATATTTATCAATACATATAATGAACATATATATCGTAAATAA
Organism: Cryptotermes secundus; assembly: GCF_002891405.2. Lineage (NCBI taxonomy): Eukaryota > Metazoa > Arthropoda > Insecta > Blattodea > Kalotermitidae > Cryptotermes > Cryptotermes secundus. The sequence goes on from NW_019739214.1 coordinate 11,775, forward strand.
ACAAATAAAGCATTGTATGAGTAAACATTTTATTACACTAAAGAGTGTAGCTAATAAACCTTTTTGTATTATTATTATTATT